>NC_135713.1:55795980-56095980 GCF_964656455.1 Halichoerus grypus | reverse complement strand
CAGTGGTGGCTGGTGGAGAGCTACCGTAGGTAGGAACGCTTACGGGGAGTTTGGGACACTTGTGGGAATGGCGGCAAATGGGCGAGCACGGGACTCAAGATCAGCAGTGCTGGTGGCAGTGCTCAGGGGACATTCAAGGTAGCAACTGTAGTTCCTACAGTAAGAAATGTTTAAAGGTGTTGATACCAAAAAGGTTTACAAACTGAACTTCACAGCCTTTGACTTAGGCTTTACGAGCTTGTTTTTGTTTGTTTATTTATTTATTTGGGAGGGCATCACACACAGTAGTTCAAGTTCAAGACACAGCTCTTGAATCCAGCTTCTGGGATTTAAAACTTGTCTTCACCAATTCCTATATTTGTGACCTTGGAATGAATTATTTAACCTCTTCATGCCTCAGTTTCCTTATCCAGCAAAAAGGGAGGAAAAATAGGACCCACCTCACAACACTGTTGTGAACGTTCCCCTGGGTTAATATCAGCAAAATGCTTAGACTGACACCTGACATATAGAAAGTGCTCAACGAATGTTAGCCATTATTCTTTTGTTGTTCTCATTGTTCTTGTTTAATACATCTGAAAATGGTGTACTAATCCCAGTGAAACACAAAATGTAGACCAGAGTCACAGGCACATTAATATGCAAAAGCAGAGTTCAAGTCTAACTTGAGGCTCGCAAGCCATGGGGGAATGTCTTGTGTATCACGCTGCTCTACACCCTAACTTCAGGGTCCCAAAGAACAAGCTTATACAATCTGCCTGGGCACTTGGCTGACCTTCATTATCCAAAGTGGCATCTATTTCACAGGTTAGACCGGGGCTGGGTCTGACCGGGGATTAGACCACTGGTCACTTTTGTCAGGTGCATTAACTCTCAGACCACTAGGATGCTATTCAGTGCAGAATTAGTCATTTACTAATTACTAATTACTCCAATGGCCACAGACCTAAGGTCAGCAATTTTCTCCCTTCACACCAGGAGGATCCAGCATAATAGAGGCCAGACAGGTAATTTGCATTGTCTCTTCTTAGGAGCAGAGGCTGATCCTGTGTTGAAAGCAAGCGAAGAAGGTATAATTTGATGGGAACTTCCATAAGCTTCTCATAGGAACACCTAGCATCTCTCTCCTGCTGGGATCTGGCAGATTCTCACATTTGAGACTTGCAGATACTTGCAGGGGAACTGGACAGGGTCTGACCCTGGCCCCACACCACTTTTAGTAACTGGCAATTCTTTTCCACTCTGAGCATCTGGAGAGTCATCCAACTGTGTTTGCCAAACTTGCTTGAATGTGAGAAGCATGTTTGTTTTATGATCAGTGTCTTGGGTTTTAAATAAGAATACCACAGGAGATGATCCTGCTATGATCCTTGCTAATGTACCTCTAGGCTAATAAGTTCTGAGATGATCCTGCTCTTTGATTTCATGAATAAGAAAATAAAATGGGAAATGCATGACATTTAAAAATTATTGTTATTCCTGAGAGTAAAATTTATTTTAACCCTCTCTGTAGTGGCTAAGTTTCACATTGACTAGGATGCCTGCCAGATTGTATCTCCTGTTCTTCCTCTCCTTAAATATGTGCTTATTTACTTCCTGAGTTCAATTTTAGAACCCATCAAAGTAGATCCACTCAGACTCTGACTACATTTTCATGCATAAATTCATAGATGTCTTCAGAAGGAACTGCACTTGCATATGCAAATACTTTCCAATGCCTTTTCATTTCTACTTTTGGCCTGCAGTTTTTAATTCATGCAAACACATTACACAAACAAATATGGGCTCAATAACAACACACGGCATGTGTGAATTGTTAATTGCAAAGCTATGGGTTTGATATGGCCAAGCAACTTCCATTATTATCAATGGAGAGGAACAAGATTAAACAGGAAGAATAAAGGTATATTTGAACATAAAATCCCAAGCATTTGGTTTCATTTTATGTAAATATTAATAAGGGAAAAGGTGACAGGACAATCCACAATTCAACAATAATCTGGGATCTACAGCTCAGTGCACAATGATCCAGAAACCAGGATGCACCTTTAATGAGACTTAGGAAGAAAGCTCAACATTTCTGCACAGAATCATAAGAAACAAAAATGTATGCAGCAACACTGTAAATAAAACCAGAAATATAGTAGAAAAATGAAAGGCTTTCAACCATGCTGAACATGCATCACCTTTCAAAATATTTGAGTCTTGTATTAGTGACACTCTTGGAAATAACAAGTGTCCTAATACTTTATATTGGAAATTTAAATAGTCTCTTAATTAATTAAGCTGGGATTCTTCATATTTTTTTTCCCCAATTCCCACTCATGCACTTTGGGGTCAGGAGAGAACTTAGTGAAGTAAAACATTTGTTGAAGTTACTCACAGCTCAAAGACATTTGATACAGAGCAATTTTCAAGCAACCCTCCCCCTGTTTGAAGTGTGTTTTATTTATATGAAGATAACTCAGAAAAGGAGAGTGTAGATTAAATAAAAATTGTATCCTGCAAGGGTCTACAATTGCAGTGGAAATATAATTTTGACTGTTTCTCTGCTGATTTTTTAAAAAATATTCTGTTAAATATAAAAACTGGAGCTAGGTTAACTGGGAGCATACAAGAGCATGTTTTTTAGAACAAACACTGGATTACAGATTTGTGTGTGTGTGTGTATGTGTGTATATACATAGAGAGGGAATACATATATGTGGTGTTTTCACCAGGAATGGAATTCCAAGCTATCAACTGAATGTTTGTGATCCCCCCCACCAAAAAAATCTTATATTGAAACCTAACCCCCAATGGTATTTGGAGGTGGGGCTTTTGGGAGGTGATTGAGCCATGAGGGTAGAACCCTCATGAGTGGGTTTAATGCCCTTATAAAAGACGACCCGGAGAGCGCCCCTGCCCTCTTCAGCTATGTGAGGACACAGGGAAAGAGAGCAGTCAATAAACCAGGAAGCTAGCTCTCACCAGACACTAAATTTGCTAGTACATTTATCTTGGACTTCCCAGCCTCCAGAACTATACGAAATAAATTTCTATTGTTTATAAGCCACCCGTTTATGGTATTTTGTTATAGCAGCCAGAAAGAACTAAGACACAAGCTAAAGTATCGCATGAGGAATTGAATTAGTTACAATATTCAGGAACAGGAACAAGAAACAAGAAATAAAGAATCAATGTTATAAACAAATGATGCAATAACCTAGCAGGCAGGGCCTGGAATCTTGGCAGAGTGACCCTTGCTGATGCACTCCCTGTGGTTTTGTGCATTCACTTGTAATTTTGCTAAGCTGTTCATGTAAATCACACATGGCAAGGCTGGTCCACAAAGGACAAGACATGGAACTCATGAGTCAACCTCACCATACTGCCTCTCAGCACTGTTTTTGCTTTAAGTCTACATGTCCATACATTTACAGCAACCCTTGACAAGCGATAACAAACTTCCTCATGGATATTGGATATGAAGAGAATGCCAACTGTTAGTGCTTGAGAAAAATATCCTCCTCCCCAAAGAAATCAAAATACTGAAAGAAAAATAAGTTTTGGTGAAAGTAGCAGGGAGAATTATATCTGTGGAATTGGGTAATAACATACATCAGTTCACCTATGCTCTGAAACACCAAAAGACAAATGCATAACTCAAAATTGACACCACATCTGAGAAGGAAAGAAATTATATATTACACAGGATAGGGGAGGTTCGCATAGATTTTAATCAATATAGCATTTTTTTCAAAGAGAATCTAACTGAGAAGCTCAATGTGTAAAACAGTAGAAATTCGAGCAGTTTAAAAGCCACAGATAGTTTTGAGTTCCTCAGGACAGGGATTCATAATGGTCTCAGGAATACCCCTTACAGAGCCAAAGGTTTGCTATATGTTACATTTATCAAAACCTACCATTGTGGGGCTCCAAAGCAACCACCAAATTGTCAAGGAATTCAGCATCCAGGACAAAAGAGGCTCTTCTGTCATTCCCACAGGATTCTGCTATGGGTCGATAAAAGGATTGTTCTCTTAAACTAAACTCTAAAGGAGAGATGATGCCAGCAAGCTTTGCTTCCAGTTTTACCAACCTCAGTGATTGACACGCAACAGTGCAAGAATGTAAGGCAGCTCGGAGCAAGTCAGTAGGGTCAGCTCTACCTACCTTGTCTTGGAAACTCATCTGACTCCCGGTGAACGAGGTCCGTGACTCGGTTTCCATAGTGCATCCTGCTGTCATGGTCATAGGCCTTCAGAGTCTCACTGGAGCTGTAGGACTTTTGCGTGGGCACGCGGCAGTCTTCACTGTCCAGGGAGGAACTCGTGTAGCGGCACTCTTTGCCACACCGCCCCCTGGTCAGAGAGCGGTGTCGCCTGTCCTTCACATCCATTATTCCGGGTTTGACAGAAGGTCGATACTTTCAGAAAAGTGAGGCCTGAGTTTTGGCGCTTGTCACTTTGCCACCTGAAAACATCAAAGGAAAAAGAACAAGACTGTGATTATAAGAAATGCTGCCTTCAGTTCTGACTCATTCTCTGACTGAGATAAAAACATAAAAAGGGAATTTGGTCAGTAGTGTACAATCTCTTTTCCAAATGTTTAATGCATACTTAAACAATCAGCCTAAATAGAACAACTGGATACAGTAAATTAATTCTTTTGCTGGTTAATAGATTTTGAGAAAAAAAATTGTATTAAAATAACTCATCTTTTGATTTTCCTATATGTACACAGATGACATAAGTCTGTCAGTAATGCAAGATTTTACTATGAAGTGGCTCAAAGCAAAACTGATATTACCCATCTTTAATTGCACTCTCTTTTTGCTATAGAGAGGTTGGGGTAAAGCAAATATCAAAATTAAATAAATAAAAAGAAAAGAAAAGTACATGGTGGCATACATATATGCTACTGAAGCTCTGCAATGGTACCAAGTCACATCTGACTAATATAAAATTGCCTAGCTGGGTCTCAAGAATAGTAATATAAGCCATTCTTGACGTGCAAACAATCCTCCTCTGATTTCTTTTTTTTTTTTTTAAGATTTTATTTATTTGAGAAGGAGAATGAGAATGAGAGAGAGGGAGAAAGAGAAAGAGAGCATGAGTTGGGGAGAGGCAAAGGGAGGGGGAGAAGCAGACTCCCCACTGAGCAGGGAGCCCAATATGGGGCTCAATCCCAGCACCATCAGATCATGACCTGAGCCAAGGCAGACGCTTAACTGAATGATCCACCCAGGTGCCCGGCTCCTCTGATTTTTTTAATGAACCTTCAGCAAACTCCTAATCAGTTTTCTTTCCTTTGCAAATCTGTGTCTTGAACACACCAGGTCACTCCCTTCCCTAGTCATCTACCAATAGGAGATCCTGCTCACAAGAGGTCTAACTGGCACAACCACCTGATCATCAACCTAAGCCTGCTGGGCTTCATTGCTGGGCTAGCTACTGCTGAAAAGAAAAATGGGGAAGAGTAAATGAATGCAAGAGGTAAACTGATGGGAAGGAATCTCTTTAACATATGAACTGGCAACCAGAGAACCCCTCAGTCTGTCACTTGACACCCTGAGCCTGAAAGTGTATGCCAAACATCACTCAGAAAACACTAGCCTTCTGCCTAGCAAATACAACAAAATCGCTTAGATGCCTCCAAGTTTCAAATGATAGGCTCTTACTGATTTCATTGGCCATGCAAAATAGCACGGACCATAGGGCCAGGGCCTGGACAGAATGGACAAATATGAAATTTAATTAAAATGGAAAATACAATTCAGAGTGAGCGTAATGATTTTTCTCCAGTCTACTGTTGCTCACTGCCTCCTCAATATGTCAGAAAATATTTGGTGAGCAGATCTGTAGTTTTGAACTCCTCTGCTCTTCTTTGGCTATTTACCACACTGTAATGGGATGCCTATTTATACCAAAGAACTAGCCTGTATGCAAAGCTATGTGCATGGCATCTGTCTCAAGATGGCAGAAGCCAAGTTATCCTTCCCTTGTCTTTTTACACTAAGCGTCCCTTTTGGATCTCATGAATCCTCCTGATTTATATTATTTGTATACTTTATCAAATACTGCTTATAATCATGGACAATTTTGTTTGAAAATTGACAATTAAAAAGAGGGTACACCTGTTGTGAACACCAAGCACAGTGGTATTGCTGCCACGATCACTTATAAAAGAGCTAATCTTTAGTTTCCTGGATCGTACAGTTCCTGACTCAGGAGGCTGAGAAGCATCTTTGCGAGTTACGAGTCAAGACCCCAGGACCCGCTTGAAGGACACAAATACTCAATGTTGGCATGGAAGTTTTTGTGGCTGTATAGCTGATCCAAGTATCTTAACACTAATGCAATTTCTAGATGCCAAAAATCACCTTCCCTAGTTTACAACATGTGATCTCAACATTTTGGAATTCATATTACAGGCTGGTTAAGAGCATGACCACTTAAGTCTTGATTGGATGCCAACCTTACCATGGCCACTGATTAGCCAGAGCTTTTGTAAAATTAGTCCTGGACTTTCAAATTTAATTTCTCAACCAGTGAATATGGAACATAACAGAATCTACTTCATAAAGTTTTTATAAAAATTAAAACAGATACAGTGGTAAAGCTCCTAATATGTTGTCTAATACATGGTAGAGATCTATAAGAAATAGGTTTTTTTCCTCTAAAATAATTGAAAATTTTTTTCTTAGCTAAGTAGTTACAGATATGCATAACACAGAGGATGGCAACAATAATATAAAACCCTAGAATTCAAAATTCTAATTATAAATATCAATATTGAACTACACACAGATAAAGAGAGACCTTCAGCCCCTATTAAAGGTATTTAAGATTGTGTGTGCACCAACCCTGAAGAGTCACAGTGTTTCTTTGGGAAGTTGGGTGCTTTGAGTGAATTTTATAATTTTTCTCTCTCCTGATTCACTGTAAGTTTTTACTTTTTAATGTTTTTAGTGTTCCTGACTCATGAAATCCTATCTCCTTTAATTTGTATCATGCTTTAGAAAGCGGGTTGACTTTCTGTGTGTGGGTATGTGATTTTATTTCATATATTTTTAAAAAATCATGTTTTAAGTGGGGGCCTAAAGGCTTATTACCTATTCATAAAGTACAAGAACTATAGTGGGTGGACATTTTGACGTCTAATTTGGTTGTCCAGTGATCTTTTCTTGCTAAATTCCTCTTTTTTGTCTATTCCCTTGATAGTTAAGTTTGTCAGCAATGTCATCTCTGGACAAATGATAGATGTTTATATATAATGAGGTAAAAAAAATGACAAATCTTAGTCAGAGAAAGCTAATTTTTTAAGGAACTGAGCAGAGTACACAGATTGTTGGCCAAAAGACGTTCTGAACTTAGCCTGCCTGTTATTTAAAAATTAATTTTCAAGATTAAAAAAGATAAAATAGGAGGATTTATATTACAATCTGGATCTCCAGCTTATCGTGAACATTTGGGCAGTCTAGAAATTTCCGCTTCCAGAAAGATGTAATTAACGTACTTCACCTATTTCTCCCACTAGGTACAACTAAAACCCCTGGATATTATATATAAAACAAATATAAGAAAAATACGATAGGTGGAAAGAGAAGGCAGACCAACTAGGACCTTTAGAACCCAAGCAACAATACTGTGGCAAATTCCTGAGATTTCTTTTTGCCCTATATATCTCAGACTTGGAGCTAAAGGCCCTGGCAACCCAGAAACATCAATAGGCACAGACAACAAAAGCCCCAACAAAAGCAGGCTTCTCCTAGCCAAAGGACAAAGAGGCAGTATAACAAAAAGAAAATGTTTAGATAGTGACAACTCCCCTCTAGCCAAACAACATGGAAAAACCTGTAGTCCCAGTCCCACCTTCACCAGCAAAAGCCAAGTGGGGAGCCTAGATTTCCAAGCTGCTGAGGTGACAAGGCCTCTCATACAGTGGTTTCATACAAGGCTAAGAAGGGAGCCAGGATTTTCATCCCTTCCAGAAAATAATGAAGCCATCCTCTCCTCATAGGAAGGCTGGCCTTCCACTCCCATGGAGTAGTAGTAAGATGCCACTCTCCTCCCCTGGAGTGGTATAGGAGGAAGCCTAGTGGGGAGTTAGGACTTTCACCATCTCCAGTGGTAACCAGTCCTTCTGCCTCTTGTTGGTAGTTTGTCGGGGTCACTAGATATTGGTATCAGTGGGAGTAATGACAGGTAATGAGGCGCTCCTATCCCAACCACCAAGGGAAGTATCAGTGGAGGCCTAGTGGGGAGCCAGAACTCCCCCACCTCCTCCCTACCCACCAGCTTCTAATAGGGAGATCCCTGCCTTAGGGTATTGGTAGAGACTGAGTGGGGAACCAGGACTTTTATTCCAATCTAGCAGGAATGAGGTGGGGTTTCTCTTCTGACAGAGCAGTGTCAGAGGAAACTAATTAAAACAGAAAACTTAAGTAAGACGTAGAATCTCATAACATAATACCCAAAATGTCTCAATTTCAACAACAACAACAACAATAACAACAACAACAACAAACAACCTGTCATACCAAGAACTAGGAAGATCTCAAACTGAAGGGAAAAAAAACAAAACAAAACAAAAACAATCAATATATGCCAACACTTAGAAGACAAGATGTTGGAATTATCTGACACAGACTTTAAAACAGCCATCATAAAACTCCTCAATGAGCAATTATGGTCACACCTAAAACAAATGAAAAACTAGAGACTCATAAAAAAGATAAGAAGTCTCAGCAAATGAATAAAAAGATATAAAGAGGACTCTGATGGAAGTTTTTAGAACAGAAAAATGAAATAACTAAAGTGAAAAACTCAATAGATGGGCTCAAGAGCAGAATAGAAGGAGTAAAGAATAAGGGAGCTTGAAAATTAAATAGAAATTACTCAAACTATACAACAGATTAAAAAAAAATAGCCTAGGAAAAAAATGCAAAGAGCCTCAGGGACCTGTAGAATGGTAACAAAAGACCTATGGTTGTCAGAGTCTCAGAATGAAAGAAGAAAGAGAGAGGGCTGAGAAGCAGCTGAATGCATCCAAATTTGCAAAAGACATAAAGCTGAACAAACACCAAGTGGGATAAATCCAAATTTATCCATATCAGGACATACAGTCAAACTTCTGAAAAGTTAAGACAAAGAAAATTTTGCAAGCAGTGAAAGAAAAATAATATCTTACCTACAGAGGAAAACAATTTAAATGAAAATGGATTTCTCATCAGAAACCATGAAAGTCAGAAAGAAATTGCACGATTTTTTTCAAATGATGAAAAAAAAAGAAGTTTCAATCCAGAATCTAACATCCAGTAAAAATATCCTTATAGAATGAAGGTGAAAACATGGCATCTAAGAGAAGAAAAAACTAAGATAATTTATCAGTACAGTACTAGCACAAAAATAGACACATAGAGGGGTGCCTGGGTGGCTCAATCAGTTAAGCATCTGACTCTTGATTTTGGCTCAGATCATGATCTCAGGGTCATGAGATAGAGCCCCACATCAGACTCCAGAGTGGGCGTGGAGTCTGCTTAAGATTCTTTCTCTCCCTCTTCCTCTGCCTCTCCCCTCTGCTCTCTCTTGCACGCTCTCGCTCTTAAAAAAAAAAAAAAAAAGTTACTTAATATAAAAAAATAGACACATAGATCAATAAAACAGAATAGAAAGCCCAGAAATAAACCAACACATTTCCAGAGAAGGAAATTATAGAGTGATGTAAGAATAAATCCTCCAAGAAGAAACAGCAACTTTAAATAGGTATGCACCAAAAAAAGACCTGTAAATATGTGAAATAAAAAAATGAGAGAACTAAAAAAAATAAAATAAACAAATCCACAATTACAGTTGGAGATTTCAACACTGGAATCCCACTGACTATTAATGCAACTAGATAGAAAATAAAGAAGGATATAGAAGAATCCCTAAAACACCATCGATCAACAGGGTCTATTCAAAATTTATAGAATATCCCTCCCAACAATAGCAGATTATATACTCTTTTTCGGTATCCACGGAACATATATCAAGAGGGAACACAGCCTGTGCCATAAAACAAAAATTAAAAATTTTAAAAGAATTGATATCATACAGAGTATGTTCTCTTAGCATATTGGAATCAAACCTGAATCAATAACAGAAAGATAAGAAGAAAATCTGTAAATACTTGAAAACTAAACAACACTTTCCTAAAAAATTCATGAGTAAAAGAAGGATCTCAAGCAAGATCAAAAGATACATTAAAATGTAGGAAAATGAAAATATAAGATACCAAAATTTGTGAGAAACTGCAAAAGCAGTGCCGAGAGGGAAATTTACAGAACTAAAAACATCCATTGGAAAATAGGAAAAGCCTCAAATCAATAATCTAAGCTTCCATGTCAAGAATCTAAAGAAAAAAAAAAAAAACCCAAAGTAAGAAGGAAGGAAATAATAAAGGACCAAATTTAATGGAACTGAAAACAGAAAAATAACACAGAAAAGCAATGAAACAGGTTTTATCTTTGAAAATATCAATAAAATTGACAAACTTCTTGCAAGCTTGACAAAGGAAAAAAAAGAAGGCACAAATTACCAATATCAGGAATCAAATGGGAGATCACTAGAGACCCTGATGGCATGAACAAGACTGTTAAAGAATACCACAAAGAAATCTACAAAAATAAATTTGACAACTAAGATGAAATGGATCAGCTTCTCAAACAGCTGAGTATCACAACTCACCCAATATGAAATAGATCATTTGAATAACCCTGTAACTATTAAAGAAATTTAATTTGTAATTTTAAAACTCACACACACACAAAATCTCCAGGCCCAGATGATTTCACTGGAGTATCCTATCGAATGTTTAAAGAAGAATTAATGCCAGTTTTATAAAATCTTTTCCAGAAAATAAAGGGGAAGGAACATTTGACAATTCAGTTCATGAAGCTACTATTACCCTGTTAGCCAAACCAGACAAAGTCAATACCAAAAAACAAAAACAACTAAATAAACACAAACGAACCTGAAGACCAATATTTCCCCATTAATACAGATGCAAATATCCTTACATTAGCAAATAAAACTCAGCTATATATAAAAATATTATATACCATAACAAAATAGGGTTTATTCTGGGGGTGCAAGGATGGCTCAGCATTCTAAAATCAATCAATGTAATCCACCATATTAACAGGCTAAAGAAGAAAAATCACACAATAATATCAATGAATGTAGAAAAAAACATTCGGCAAAAACCCACATCTACTCATGATAAAAACTCTCAGAAAAGTAGGGATAGAGAAAATTTCTTTAACTTGGTAATGGGTTAACAACATAAAAACTACAGCTAATATTACACTAATGGTGAAAAACTAAAGTCATTTCCTTATGAATGAGAACAAGGCAAGGATGTCTGCTGTCCTCACTCTTATTCAAAACTGGAACCTCTAGCCAGTGCAATGACATAGGAAAGGGAAATTAAAGAGCAGAAAGAAGACATAAAACTGTCCCTGTTTATAAATGGCATGGTTTTCTATGCAGAAAATCCCAAGAAAACTTCTAGAATAAATAAACTTAGTGAGATCATAGGATACAAGATAAACATGCAGAAAGAAAAATGAATTGCACGTGTTGTGATGAGCACTGGGTGTTATATGCAACTCATGAATCCTTGAACACTACATCAAAAACTAATGATGTACTATATGTTGGTTAATTGAACATAATAAAAAAATGAACTGCATTTCAATATACTAGCAATGAACACATGGACACCAGAATGCAAAGTACAACACTATTTACAGTATTTATTTAAAAAAGAGAGTGGGCGCCTGGGTGGCTCAGTTGTTAAGCATCTGCCTTCGGCTCAGGTCATGATCCCAGGGTCCTGGGATCGAGTCCCACATCGGGCTCCCTGCTCTGCGGGAAGCCTGCTTCTCCCTCTCCCACTCCCCCTGCTTGTGTTCCTGCTCTCGCTATGTCTCTCTCTGTCAAATAAATAAATAAAATCTTTAAAAAAAAATAAAATAAAAAATAAAAAATAAAAAAGAGAGTAATACTTAGATATGTCTAACAACACATGTACAAAAATTATATGGTGAAAATGGCACAACACTGATGAAAGAAATTAAAGATCTAAATAAATGGAGAGACATATGTTCATGGATTGGAAGAATCAATATAGAAAAAAAAATCAATTCTCCCCAAATTGACATATAAATTGAATGAAGTTCCTATCAAATCCCAGCAAAAATTTTTATATAGACAAGATTATTCTAAAGTTTATACAGGAAGGCAGAGGAACTAGAATAGCTAAAACTTTTTTTTTTTTTAATAAGAAGAAAGTTGGAGGAATCAGTCTACCCAAATTTAAGACTTCTATAGCTGCAGTAATCAATCATGTGTGTTACTGGCAGAGGAACAAACACATAAATTAAAGAGAATACCATAGAGAACTTGGGTACACACCCACCAATAATATGCTCAACTGATTTCTTTTTAAAAATGCAAAAGCAATTCAACAGAGGTAAGGTAGCATTTTCAACAAATAGTGCTGAAATAGTTGGACATCAATAAGCAAAAAAAAAAAAAAAAACCCAAAACAATAACAAATAAATAAAAAAGAAAATTGACTTTTTTCCCTACTAATACAAAAATTACTAAAAATGGATTTGGTGACTTAGATATAAAGCATAAAACTTTTAGAAAAGGTTTAGAAAAAACTATAAAACTTGGAGAGTAGAAAGGAGGAAATCTTTAGACTTGACACCAAATGCATTATCTATAAAATGAAAAATTAATAAATTGAACTTCATCAAAATTAAACTTGCTCTGGGGGCACCTGGGTGGCTCAGTTGTTAAGCGTCTGCCTTTGGCTCAGGTCATGATCCCAGAGTCCTGGGATCGAGCCCCGCATCAGGCTCCCTGCTCTGCGGGAAGCCTGCTTCTCCCTCTCCCACTCCCCCAGCTTGTGTTCCCTCTCTCGCTGTGTATCTCTCTGTCAAATAAATAAAATCTTTAAAAACAAAAAAACAAACAAACCCCCAAATTAAACTTACTCTGAAAAAGATCCTGTTAAGAGCATGAAAAGACAATCTACAGACTAAGAGAACCTACTCACAAACCATATATCTGATAAAGGATAAGTATTGAGAATATGTAATTATTTCTCAAAATTAAACTATTAAAAAAATCAAACAATCCAATTAGAAAATTGGCAAAAGACAAGAAATGACATTTCACTAAATAGGACATATGAATGATAAATAAACACATTCAACATCATTAGCTATTAGAGAAATGCAAATTAAAATCACAATGAAATATTACTATAGACTTGTCAGAATGGTTAAAAAATTTTAAAAAAAATAAAGAAAAAGTAAAACAGTGACAAGATGACTTACTGACAAGGATGTGGAAAAACTGGATCACTCATGCACTGCTGCCCTGATATAAAATGGCAAAGTCACTCTGGAAACCAGTTTAGCAATTCGTTTATTTTTCTATTTTGTCTGTCCCCCTACCCACCTCTCCTCTGGTAACCATGAGTTTGTTCTTTATGACTTGTTTCTGTTTTGTTTGTTTTGTTTGTTAGATTCCACATATAGTGAAGTCATATGGCATTGTCTTTCTCTATCTGACCTATTTCACTTAGTATAATACCCTTTGGTCCTTCCATGTTGTTGCAAATGGCTTAGTAATGTTCCAATGTGTATGTACATCACATCTTCATCCATTCACCAACTGATGGACATTTAGTTTGCTTCCGTATCTTGGCTGTTGTATACAATGCTGTGATGAACAAAGGGGTGCATGGCTCTTTTTGAATTAGTGTTTTCATTCTGGGGAGGGGATAAATATTTAGAAGTGGAACTGCCAGATTGTATGGTAGTTCTATTTTTGTAATTTTTTGAGGATACTTCATACTGTTTTCCGTAGTAGATGCACTGATACACATTCCCTCCGACAGTGCATGGGCGTTCTCTTTTCTCCATGTCCTTGCCAACACTTGTTACTTCTTGTCTTTTTGATTAGTCATTCTGATCAGTGTGAGATGATATCTGATCTTGGGGTTTTGTTTGTTTGTTTGTTTGTGTTTGTGTTTTTTAGAGAGAGAGAGAGAGAGGGCATGCAAGGGAGGGGAGGGATGGGCAGAGGGAGAAAGAGAATCTCAGGGCAGAGCCTGATGAGGGACTCAATCTCATGATCATGATCTAAGCTGAAATCAAGAGTCAGACATTTAACCCACTGAGCCACCCAGGCACCCCTGATTGTGGTTTTGATTTGCATTTCTCTGATGGTTAGTGATGTTGAGTATTTTTTCAGTTGCCTATATGTCTTCTTTGGAAAAATATGGTTTTTAAAAAACATTGAATGTGCAACTTCCATAGAACCCAGCAACTGCCCTGCTGGGCATTTATTGCAGAGAAATAAAAATCTGTGTTCACACAAAAACCTGTACACAAATGTTTATGGAAGAATGTTTATTCATAACAGTCTCAAACTGGAAATGACCCAGATGTCCTTTAATGGGAGACTGGTTAAACAAACTCTAGTATACCCATGATATGAAATACTGCTCTGCAATAAAAAGGAATGGACTAATGATATACAAAAAAAACAGGGTGAATCTCCAGAGAATAATGCTGAGTGAAAAAGCCAATCCCAAAGGTTACTTGGGATACTATAATATCCTTGAAATGACAAAATTAGAGAAATGAGAAGAGATTAATGGTTTTCAGGATTAAAGAGGGTATGAGGGTGTGAGGGAAGTGAGTATGGCTATAAATGGACAACATCAGGAATCGTGTGGTGATGGAAATATTCTGTATCTTGGCTTTATCAATGTCAATATCCTGGTTGTGATATTGTACTACAGTTTGGAAGATGTTGCCATTGTTGGAAATCGACTAAAGGGTACTATGGGATGTCTCTGTACTACTTCAAATTGCAACCTGATTCTCAGTTACATCGAAGTAAAAAGCCTAATTTCTTAAATTTTAATCAGGCAATCCAGAAAACTTGGGCTCAAAGTCCATCATGAAAACAAATACCTAATCTGTGAGATTACTCATTGTTAGTATTACTAGCATTATTATTACTATTATTATTATCATTTTACTATCCTTTTAATTTTATCACCAGTCCACTTCCCTTATTTGAACCCCCTTCCTGGAAAATGCAGGTCATTATGTTTATGACTTTTAGTATAAAGAAAAAAAAAATGTTGTAGCCACTGGGAAGGATCACAAAGAGCCAGTTACACTATAAGAAGAAGCATTTGCCAACATATTTTTCTTCTTAAGACAATTCTAAAGTAATACAATATCGGCTTTAATCCAAATCTGGCTAAATATCCATCCTTTATCTAATAAAATGCATGTATTTCCTATTATGGACAAGCACTCTTTGCATAGTCGTCTTTGAAAGTGAAGGTCAACAATTCATGTGGGGAAATGCAAGTTTAGAGACTGATTTTAAAAAGTAATTAAAATTGCCTTGAAGCAGTAGAAAAGATGGTAACCAAAATTATAAATCTTTTCCCCAAGCCTCTGCTTTTTCCGGCACTGACAAATGGCAATCATTGGATGGCAATGCCTTTGCCAGCTCGTTACTGCTATGCTGAGGCTTTATTCTGTTACATTCCACATTTCCTCCCTTGAAGAGTGTTCACACTGCTTTTTTCATCAGTTGCCTAAGTGGGTTCCATCACTTTAGCAGAACAGACTACAGAGATCTTGCCTGCAAGCCTTTGTCTAATTAACTAATCCTATGAGCTGTAACACTGTTCACTGTTAACTTTTCAGATTATCCTACTACTTAAGGAGGCTGACTTGTTAATCACTGACAGACCATTTGAGATGTGTGTGTGTGTTATTGTATTTGTGAGTGCACCTGCGTATGTATGTGAATGCGTGCATGAATGATACATAGGTGAATTTTAGGGACGCCCAATGGAGAGCTACTCTTTCCCTGTTACAACTAATATTGCAGGCAGTTGATTAAACTTGCCTCACCCTCATCATCATTGATCTTTGATCACACCCTAGGCATTGTTTCACTGTGCTTGAATATGTGTGTCTCATAAATCGACTGCAGATCTTCGAGAGGTGTGGTACCAGGAAAATCAACCATTTCCAAATGTCCACATGATTTGGGACTTTGTCAATTCTGATATAGATTAATGTGACCACCTCTCTTTCTCATTTCAAATTATGATACATCACTGAATATATTTGTCCAGTAGGGAGTGGGGAGTCTGTACATGAACATCAAATAGTCTTGTTTCCTAATTAAGCTGGTGTCACAGATATTTTAGAAATCCAATAAAAAGTTTCATTACGGGAGCATGTTTGTAGTTAAAAAATACATTTTTTAAAAGCTCAATCAGAAAGCTCCTGTAGAATATCTTTCTTCCTTCCGATAACATGTTAATTGGATTGCCTACTTGTTTCTTAAATATTGCAGGAGCCATGTTTCTATGTTTAAAAAGATGTAATGGATAATGCATGATCCCTTTATCTTTAACTCCTCTGCAAGTTTTGTCCATTACAGAAAGCAGAAATGCTAAGTCAACCTAAAAACAGTGCATTCACAGATTACTTTCCTGTGTATTAGAACTCCTCTATGAAAGTGGTTTATTTTAAAACCTTGTTTATTTATTTATTTATTTATAAAAAATCTTTAAAGCACCAAATGAAATATAATATAGAACCTCACATATAAAAGAGAGAGGCTGAGATAGGGGAGGGAGTTGGAGCCCCACTCACTTGCCTGCACCCCTACCCTGAAATAGGGCTCCCACAGACAGAGTGTGAATACTAGAGTACGTACTAAAAGATTTATACAGTCTCTGCTCCTACAAACATTTAAGAACGTCTGAACATAGATATACTCCAACATATTTAGAGACAGAATATCCCTGTGACCTCTGGGTGGACCACAGAAAATCTGGTTTAAAATATACAAAAGTGGAAGACAGTGCCCTAGTAATTTAATGCACTAGTAAATAAGAGGTCAAAGGCAATTTGCTTTCTGTTCCCCTGTGCCGTTATACTGATATGTCTGGGGATAAAAAGCCAACTCTGGTTAATGTCCAGAGCAAGAAAGGATAAGCAAATTCACAATTGTATTTTGCTCTCTAGCTTCAGAGCTACATGTTGTGGCCTTTGAGGATCTGTTAGGGTCCCTGGAACCATGTGCACAGGAAATGGTGAGAGCAGTACCAAGATCTGCTCTCTATGAATTTTATAAATTGTGAAATGCAAAGATACTTCTGTGTGTTAGCAGTCCCCATGAACAAAAACCACGAAGGGGCAAAAATGCACCCTTACAAGTCTAGAGATCTGCCATCATAGCACAAGCTTACATGTTGTGTATATTCTTATTTGAATAGCAATGAAAAATCCAAAGTCTATGTCAGATTGGTATTTAATCCAATTCTGTGCCTCCACCCCCGCTCCGGTCCAAACTGTTTAACATTCAAGAAAGTCAGCATGGTTACACCTCCTGCTAAAATTTCAATGTGAAATGTGGAAGTTTAGCGAAGTCTTTGCCTCCTCAGCTCCATCCCCCCCACACACAGACCCCTCTGCTCTCTGCCCATTCTCCTACGTGACTCCTGAGATCAGAAGTCGAACAGATGGCTGTACCTTAGGCGCTGGCTAAGTTACCGTAACCGGAAGGACAGTCCCTCCCCTCCACGCCTCCCGACCAGGCAGAGCTCAGGGAGGCAGCAGAGCGGACACAGGAGCCTGCAGCCTCAAAACCTGATGAAGAAAAGAACTGAACACTCTCTTCTCATCCTGCTGAGTGTGTCCTCTTCATACATGAGACTGAAAGCAGCACTAGATCATCAAAGGGTGCAAAAGATGTTGGACCCCAGGTTTCTAGGCAAAACACCAAAGGCAAAATCATTGTCAAATCAAGCTCTTATTTAATGAATGACTAGAAAGTGCTAGGCCTTGAGTTAGGCTTTTTATGTAAGTTATCACTAATTATACAATCCTGCAACATAGTTTTTGTTGTTGTTGTTGTTTTGTTTTGTTTTATGTATGTTTCACAGAAGGGGAAATGGATACTCTAAGAGGTTAAGTGACTTGCTAACTCCATATACCTAATAGGTGTTCATGCTGAGATGGGGACTGAGAGCTATCTGACTCTGAGGCTTACCTTCATTACAAAAATAGTAACTCAGAGGAAAGGGCAGTCTTAAAATGTTCTGCCATGTCCCTTTTGAACATTGCACTTGTAGTTGTCTGAGAACCCAATGGAACTGTGTCATGAAAGTCACTAACCGCATCACAATCCTGATGTATCCAATAAGAAAAACATCTGGGCTGCTGGGGTGACTCAGTCAGTTAAGCATCCGACCCTTGATTTCAGCTCAGGTTATGATCTCAGGCTCCAGTCATGATCTCAGCATCGTGAGATCAAGCTCGGTGCTTGGTGGTAGGGCGTCTGCTTGAGTTTCTCTCTCCCTCTTCTTCTGCCCCTCCCCTTGCTCACGCTCTTTCTCAAATAAATAAATACATCTTTAAAAAATAATTAAAACATCTGGTCAGTTGACCAGTATATGTAAACACCTCTTATATGTCATGAACAATGGAAACAAAGGAGAAAGACATCATGAGAAATCTCATGAAAGATGAGAGGGAGAGACCTCAGTTTCCACATCTGGACAATGAAAATAAGATGCCTACTCTGAAGTGTTAATGTGAGAATGTCAAATTGGCGCATGTGAATATCCTAATGATAGATGTTGAAATTGTGACAGACTTCACCACCATCACCATCATTCTCATCACTACCATCAATCATCAATATCTTCTAGCCATTAAAATTTATAGTAGTTGTGGGGGAGGCACCTGTGTGGCTCAGTTGGTTGAATGTCCAACTCTTGGTTTCAGCTCAGGTCCTGAACTCAGGGATCTGGGATTGAGCCCCATGTTGGGCTCTGTGCTCAGTGTGTAGTCTGCTTGTGATTCTCTTCTCCCTCTGCCCCCCCCATTGTGTATTCACGCGTGCCCTCTCTCTATCTCAAATAAATAAAATCTTTTTAAAAACTTACAGTAGCTGTTACTTAGTGATCCCCAAAGTATGCGTTAAGTACCACTATTCCAAACAGTATCTGTTAGGGTTAGCACTTTCTGAGGATGGACCACACAGATACTAATATTCTCATTTAGCATTCAACCTTGGCTGCATGAAACAGGTTCACTGACACTGAAAATGTGAAATTGAGATGATCTAACCTCACCCCATTCTTTAGCAAATCAGGTACACTTTGTCCCATATTTTAAATAGACCATATTAAGTTCATCACAGAAATGATAATACATATAAGGAGAAAATGGCACAAAAAGGATTTATTGTTTATAATGAACTTGCTAGCTGGCCAGAAGAGTAGATTCTGGTAACTGGAAACTGTGGTCCGCCAGATGTTGGATGTAGAGATAGAGGCTTTGAGGAATTGGGATATCTCTAAAGTACTCTGCATAATAAAGAGAGATGTGGGAAGGTCTTAAGGGAGGAGGTAAGTGCAGGAACTGGACCCAGAGAAATCTAGACATCATATGGGGAAGGATGTAAAAGAGACATATTAAGAGAGGGAGTGGAGAATGCAGCTATCCTCTGGGGACTTTCAGAGTAGAATGCTAACTGGGTGTTGTTAACCCTTTGTGCCCCATGCCCTCACCCAAAAAAGATTGGGGGGGAGGGCATTCACAGCACAACCTACATTCAACATTTCTGTTATAAATTTGATAGCGTGTGTGTGTGAGAATGGAGTCAGAATTTTCTTTTATTTTACTACTATAAGAAAGCAGACAGCATTCATTAAGGGCTTACTTCAATGAAGACATGGTATGAGAAATGAGGTATGAAATCCAGAAAGGGATGAGAACAAGGGCAGTATTTTGGTTCTGTATCCGATGCTCCTTGAGGGCAAGGACCTTGTCTCCTGCCAGTAATCTATCTCCAGGAGCTGGAAGAGACCCACTGTTAAAGAACACCCAATAAAGCTTTGTTAAAAATAGCTATGCATTTACATAGAGGCATCTGAAGAAAAAAGTGGGATAAATGTTTATTATTTATTTATTTATTTATTTATTAAGATTTTATTTATTTATTTGACAGAGAGAGAGAGACAGCAAGAGAGGGAACACAAGCAGGGAGAGTGGGAGAGGGAGAAGCAGGTTTCCTGCTGAGCAGGGAGCCCAATGTGGGGCTTGATCCCAGGGCCCTGAGATCATGCCCTGAGCCGAAGGCAGATGCCCAGCGACTGAGCCCCCCAGGTGCCCCAGGATAAATGTTTAAAAGGGCTTAGGCCATTTTGGTCTTTCTTAGTGTTTAACTGTTCTGCACATATTTTTCAAGTCTATTGTTAATTTGCACGATTTACATAAGAATTTTCATACAAATTTTGTGACATAGTCCCTTCTGCTTTGTCAAACAAATACAATATAAGTGTTCTCTTTCAAGATAGCCCCTACTTCCTTTAGGAAGCAAAATATAAATATTGCTTGCTGCTTTGGAAATTTTAAAGTAGTACTCAAAGAATAGGAACTAGCCCCTCTTATGACAAGAAGTCAGAATTGACGGCCTACCTTTAATACATCTTTCTGTTTTGGAAAGTATGTGCAGAGGCCTAGCACGACTATATGTCAGGAGTCAACCAACATTTTCTATAAAGATCAAGACAGTAGATTTTCTCCACATCTGGGGTCTGTCACAACTAGTCACTACCACTGCAGCACGAAAGCAGTCATATAAAATGCTTAAATGAATGGGTGTCTGTGCTCCAATAAAACTTTATTTCCAAAAACATCTAGAGAGCCTGGTTTGACCATTAGACCACAATAAGACAGCCCTTGCTATAGGTAAACAGGGAGTGACCAAAAAAAAGAAGTTTGGGATTCTGGCTAATTATTAGCTTCAAACTAACCAAGTTTCACCAAGGATCTCCCAGAATTCCTGACCAGAAACTTTCTGACAATATGGAAATAACATAAACAAGACATTTCTGGTGTGGCAGCAATAACTACTACAATATAACTAGAGAAAATTGCTTTTATTTAGGAGGCTGCTGATTTGAAATTGATACAGTGTCTTAGGCTACGAGCCAAAGCTGGGCATCTCTTCAGATGATAGACTTGTAGTTAACTGCTCTCGTGACAATAGTTTGAAATTTGACCTTTTTGCCTAATATGTGTTTAGCTCTTGTTTGACTGCTCTGGCTAATTATTACTTTGCCAATTATTTTCTGGCATTTAGATTTGTCAGCGAATATAAGAAGCACCAATGATGATATCAAAGTATTTTCTTATGTCACTCTTTCTTTTGTTTTATAGGTTTCTCTTATTCCGCATGTATGAGACAGAAGATGATAATCAATTTACCAAATGACCAAAAATGTTGATAGTTCAAGTTCCAAGATCCAGAAGAACACAAACTCCCAAAAGAAGCTCATATTCATTCTAGCTTGAAAAGGGTATTTATCAAGAAGTAAAGAGCAAGAATTTGGGTAATAGCTTAAGAGTTCATTTATACACACCTTTATTAAAAGGACTCTTTGTAGCCCCTGCTTACTATTATAGTTTGCTTATAAATCAATAGGTGATTTGATAGAGAAGATTAGAAAATGCAGAACCCAATACAAAATTTTGTGCAAATTTAAAAATAACTCAATAACATCAATCTCAAAATTATGTACTTGCATTCCTGCATTTCCTAATGATCCCTCAAGGTATACTATTATATTTTTACAGCCATTAGCACTGCCATTCACCAGAAACATAATGGTGTAATCACTCAGAGGTTCAAGGAGATGGAAGTCTCTCACATTTGCCTACTACCCTCTGTTGTCTAATACAGTATCAAATGCTACAACAGTGTAAACTCTTCCATACACGCAGATAAAATCCTCTGCAGGAGACAGCTGTGATGAACTGCCTAAAATATAGAGGTACTGTCTGATTTTTGAGAGAGGAATGTTCCCTCCCAAAGCAATTACCAACATCCCTTGTGTTATAAAATGCTTGTGTTCTAGTACAACTGCCTGGAAAGTGAATCTAGCTTCTTCCAGGCCTTTGATTACAAAAATGGAGGGTCACTCTTGTGGGGGAAAGAAGAAAGGCACAAAGAAGTCATCGAAACCCCTAGGAAGACATACACTCTTTAATCCTGGAAATGGTAAAGAAGCCCATGCTTGACAAGTTAGTAATGGTCCTCAGTAGAGCTGATGAGAAACCCTAAGCAGTCAGGATTGTCAGGAACAACAGCTAAGGACCCAAAGCAAGCATGAACGTGCAAACAAAAGAAAGGCACACACCAGAACCGAATGCCAGCAGATTCTATCAAATGCCTTCCCAGATTCACCAGCAGGATGATGTGCAATTTTCTGTGGGAACTCAAATACAACTTCATAACACTTTATGGAAACAGCAGGATTTTAAAAAGAAACAGGTTGATTTGGCCGGCAGGACCAGTTGATGACAGAGAGCAGAGGCAACTCAAAATATACTGCAGGAAGAACAAAGAGAGCAACACGTGTCCTATAAAACTCAGGTGAAGTGACTGCAGATGGGATGAAACTGCCCCTACTTATAAAAGGTGAACCATGTTTCATGAGACATTCACATTTTATGATTTAGCATGAGTTCCATACCAAATTATCATTCATCTCTGAACCTGGATATCTGAAACCCTTTATTTATAGGAAGGAAAAGGTCCCAATGACTGTACCATGTGAGGGGTATCATATCCCTTATGTCTTCAAACAACACAATAGCCATTTCATTCAGGTACCTGTGTCTTCATTTTACAGATGAGGAATAAAATAACAAACTTGGCTTGAGATTACATAAAAACAGTAGAGGCTGGATGTGAATCCATATATCTGGCTTTAAATCCAGATTTCCCAACAAAGGCCACTCCCTTTTGCTTCTCTTCTGTGTATTCCACTACTGTTTCACAATAGGTTAAGTTTCTACAATGTGAAAAATGATCTCAAATTTCAAGAACTTAGAAAGTACTCTATGTACAGTTACCTCTCATTATTATCTAAACTTTGGAAAATTAAATTTTATCTTCAGTAAGAAGACACTTCGAAAATAAATGAATGATTTTCCAACTCTTAATCAAGGTTAAATTCCATGACCTCTCTTTCTGTGTTAACCCCCTTTCCCTTATACCCAAGTGTTTTTATGTGATTTGATAAAAAATTAAATGTGAATTAAAATTCATTCCAGGGGAATTTGGCACCTCTCCTTGAGATGATTAGTGACAATTTGCAATCTCACAATCATGATAAATGATCGTTGTAATAAGGAGATGCTGAAAGGAGAGGCTCAATTGGTTCAAGTAGGAAAAGAGTCAGACATTCCATAACTGGGACTTAACTTCATTTGGTCTCTATGCCTTTTCACTTAACAAGCACTTACTATGTACCTCCAAAAAAGTTGGAACTATGCCAAATGCAGTGGACAGAAAACAAGTAAGAGATGGACTGTTCCAAAAATCTCACCCACTCCTCGGGAGCCAGGCCCAAGCACAGATCATTAATGTAAGTTCACTGCAATGTCAGTTCCATGAGAAAGACCATATTGACCATATTGTAAAGGTTACCCAATCCCTATATCTGCAGTTTGACTGGAACAAGAGTGACCACATCACCCAAGCTAGACCAATCAGAATAAAGTGTCTTCTCCAGGAATACAGAAATATTTGGAGGTAGAGGAGAGACTAATTAAAACAGGCTATCTTCTGGTAGTTGGACCTGTAATGTACATACTTGGAAAATGTGAGATCAGAAACCCCTATTCATTGACATAAGCAGATGCAGAAGAAGCCAATTAGAAGAGTGAGAGAAGAATAAAGAAGGGTGGATATGTCTACACAATTGGAGATATAGGATGGAGAGTCTACACACAATTTTCCAATTCCTAGTTCTAGTATCTTCCAGGCCTGGGTATAAATCTGCAGCTGGATTCACAGAGACACCTCTATACCTTTAGAGTAAATCTCCCATTTCAGCTTAAACCACCTTGAGTTAGTTTCACATATTTGGAACCCAGAAAGTTCAATTTAAGAAGTTCACCTGAACTTACAGCAAGTAAAATTACTGATAATTTCATAACCCACCCTGCATCCTCAATATGCTAGCACCCTACTAGCAAAAGCCCTTTAAAATGGTCATCATGCCCACTCTTCCCTTTGTTTATCCATACTCTGTCTTCATCTTCTTAAGAAGTGTTTACCATTTTCCTTTGTACTTGGCTCACATAAGAGTTAGCCGTTTCAGAGAATACAATCTTAGGCTGCAAAAGCTATGGAACCCATTTACTATCTGACCCTGCACACATCTTGGGCATCTAGATGCCTAAGTACAATTTGATGATTCTAACAAGTCTGTCTGCCAGTTTCACTTGCTAAGCAAATGTTAACAACCTTAAACGCTTGTGATATATATACTACTAAAGAAATAATATTCAGATGGAAAAGATATATGGCCTGGGGGATATAGGAATAGCGGAAGACATATAGGAAACATATAGGTAAAAACATCTTGACTTAGTGCTTGCTTGCGTCAGTCATGAGGAAGATCCTGCAGTGTGGCAATTCCCTATCCAAGACCCCGGTGAAGGCTTGTATTCCTTTGCAGCTGCCAGGGGAATTGGAGGATGTGACACACACTCCATGGGAAAACAGCCCAGAGTTTAGGGAAAAAAACACACACTACTCAACTGTCACATTTCCTAAATCACTCATGAATATATTTCCATATGCACTCACAGCCAGATTATTTCAAGTATGCCCCATCTCGTCTACCACATCAAGATTTACAAAAAAAGGGAAGCTGAGGATGTGGGTGGAGGTGGGAGAGAACATGTCCCCTGGGCCAGCAGCACGAGTTCACAAGTTTAACATTTCCATGCTAGCCCTATAGCCAAATATCAATCTTTCCATTCCTCTGCAAAATAAATAACCATATCTAAAACATAAAAACACAGCCTCTTTATTTTCAGACCAATCCTTCAGCAAAATAAGCCTTTGGGAGAACACGAGACCTTCAATTTTGCATCTAAAATAGACACTCAGGCTACCAGGAATTCTGTGTTTGACCTAGTCCCAACCACCACATATGCAGTACGAACTAAGAAAATATTTTTTTATTCTTCACTGCAAAAGGAGCAGAATTCCCTAGCATTTCTGAAGGTTTTATAAATCAGGAGAGCAGATACCAGAATGGTGAAGGCTGACACATAAAAGGGTGTTAAAGAAATATTCAAGAATTGGTAATATAAGATTGATGGAAAATTTATTATTTTAGCATATGGGGAATTTCCAGAATATATTTAAAATCTAAGTAGGATATGTAAAAATGGGTGGGTGGTGTGGAATCTACAGAATTCTCGTCTGACGTGAAAACACTCAATTCTCTGCTTCAGTCTGCTCATTTCCCCCTGGGGTAATATGCAAGAGTTCAGTCTCTGACTCCACACACATGGGTTTGAATTCCAGCTTGAATTCCCCTTGTTATCCATGACCCCTGCGCAAAATTCTCAGCCTGTCTTAGTCTCTCTTTACTGTTCTGTGAAATGAGGATGATAATCCTCACTTTACTGGGTAGCATTATAAAGACTTAAGAGACACCTTTCTACAATGCATTAACACAGTGCCTAATGCAGAGTACGTACTCATACATGCTAGCAAGTCTACATTAATTTGTTCATGTACTTAAAACAAAATGGAAGAGGGAAGTGAATGCAATTTGCCCAAAGTCATAACTGGACTGTAAAAGACATTAGACATAACATTACTCAGGAAACCTATAGCCTTGCATTTTACTCAGTAAGGTTCCCAGAGTATCTTTCCCAGTGTATATTTGAGACTAGAAAATATATCTCTTTTAACCCCCTTTTCCACCAAGATTTGCTAAGCAGCTGTTGGGTCTGTGGCAATTCTGCCTCTTGACCCTCCACCCCTCTTATCTCCCCCATGGTATCCTTGTCTATCCTCATCCACTACCAGTGTATACACATTTTATCACCTAGGAAAAGCAAAGCAAAGAACTGGCATTTACACACCATTGCCTCTGGCCTGCCTAGCTGAGATGCACCATTTCAGAATCTCACAAACCCATGAATGGCATCCTTCTTTAACTCACTGGGCACCAAAAGACAGGGAAAACAATGCAAAAAAAAAAAAAAATGGTAATCATTATTGGGAGCTTCTTATCTTCCAGGCAATGAGATAAGAGCTTCTTTTGCATTAGCTCTTCCAATATCCTCAACAATCCCACCCAAAGATCCCCCTATTTTGAATTTGAAAGTTAAATTAAACATCTCAATAATCCTTTTTTTTTTTAAATATATTTTCATACCATTCCATTTTAAAGATGATGAACCTGGGGTCCAAAGTCAAATAGCTCATGAGTGGTGGAACCTAGTTTTGGATTCACAGAATAGGAGCTGTTCAATTCTCCCACTGGAGAACTTTAAAGAAATGGGAGGCCCACGGGACTTAGCTATTTATTCCAGGGAGATACAATGTGTATCTTTCAAACTGGAGCAATTATAGGATAACATTTAAAAAATGAGAATTTATTCAGGACAGGCTATATCACATGTTCAAGGAAAGCACACACACACACACACACACAAAATCCATGGGGGAGGATTAATCAAAGAAGTTATTTGAAGGGTATAAAAATTGAAGCTTTAATATTTCAATTCATTATTTGTGACCTGCTTCTGCCACATGAGAGAGGAAGAGGGATCTTCCACCTAGGTAAACTATCTACTCTCTCCTCCCTGCCTCAATTCAAGCTGTCTCACTACCTAAATGAGGGTAATGATGATAATGATGATGTCAGTGATGACAATCACTATAACAAAAGCTACCATTAATTGAAAGCCTACTTTGCATCTGAACCTGTGCTGAGTTTTATGTGCATGATTTCATTTAATGGTCAACGGCAATAAGGAGTAATAGCAACTGTTCTCCCCATTTTAAAGACAATGAATCTGAGATTTAAATAGGATAAGTAACAGATTTAAGGTCACACGTACAATAAGGGGCAAAGATGGGAGCAACTGCCAGGAATCATAACCTCTATGTGTCATATGCTATACACTTCACTGTCCTTACCATCCTCCTCACCTAATGCTTGGGTTCTTGAACTTCAGTGAACATCAGAATTACCTGGGCAGCTTGTTAAAACAGATTGCTTCAGAGGTACGGGTCTATGAATGGAGCACTGGGTGTTATATGCAAACAATGAATCATGGAACACTACATCAAAAACTAATGACGTAATGTATGGTGATTAACATAACATAATAAAAAAAAAAAAACCAGATTGCTGTCCCCACTCTCTGTTACTCAGTAAGTGTGGGGTAGGGAGAGCACAAGAATCTGCATTTCTAACAAATTCCTAAGTGATGCTGACACTGCTGGTCCTAGAATCATACTTTAAGAACCATTCACGTAATAAAATCTACTGTGTTTTTGCACCTGCCAATGGGAGAATACTAGTACCAAACTCATAGAGAGCCGGGGAGTATTTAAAAAACTTAGTGCATGGAAAGCTCTTGGAGCTAGCATCTCAGGCAGAGTAAACGATCTACACATTCTGGTGTTGGTCATTATTGTTGTTTTTCTTGTTTAAGGCCAAGCTCAAATTTTCTAAATAATCTAACCAGAATAATTTTCCTTTCCACATCTTAATATTGCCCTTGTGCCATTGCATGATGGTACAGTGATTACATTTTACTGTATGTTGCATATATAGATATTTAACTTTCATGATATATTGTCAACACTACAAGGCAGCAAACAAATGCCAATTTATATTGTTTTCCTGTCTTCCATAGTGCCTAACACAGTGCTCCATGAGCATTTATTAAACTGTTGCTTAATAATGAAATGATTCAAAAGCAGAGAGTGAATCTAGAAGAGATTTAAATTGTACTATTAGAATCAGTTTAGCAGAAGATTTAGTAAGATCCCTTAGGTCTCCTGATTCAGAGTCTAACGCCAGCCCTCAGTTTGTTTCACAGACATAGCTGTACCCATGGAAGAGGAGATAAACAGCCAATGTAATTACAGTGACATAATGGTTACACTTTTATAGCTGAGGGGAGCAGCAAATAGGATTTTAAAAATCAAATTAAAACTGTCATTCCACAACATTAAGTTTCCAGAATTTTCATTTTTTAATATTAATGATTTTTTTCTTCAAAAAGGAACAAACAATGCTAATTCTACTGCTACAATACTGTTAATGAAGAAATAAAGAATAATTTATCATTGCATAATTAACACAGTACAGTTAAGCATGTTTTAATGATTTTGTATAATGGCCTCTCATAACTAGATGATACTTGTTAGTCATAGTGGGGAAAGAAAACTATCCAAGGAATCATTAATTAAGATGGATAAACTGACCAGGTTTTATTTCATTCTTTTATATAAAGTGTTTAAAAGATTTCTTGGTGTATTTTGGCATTGTTTTATTCCTGAGTCTGTAGGTGACCATATGGTTAATAAAACATTTTTACTGAGTCAAGAAATGAAATCCTAAGGAATAAAAGGCTAAGAACGCAACCCATGAAAATCAACAGGCTTTCTTCTTCTTTGCTTCCAAATGGTACCAACTCTTAACTTTGCAGGTGCGTGAGACTTCGAAGGATAGTAGAACACTGTTATCTTTAGCCATCTATAATACCTTAAAATCATCAGAATTAATGAAGAAATGTACTGGAATTTTCTGTTTAAAATATTTTAGGGGCCAGGAAGTATGAAGAGAGGAAAAAATCAAAGAAGATGAGTTAAAGATGGTAATAAACATGATCTTATAGCTACTCTTTCTTTTAATAGTGTTACCAAAGATAGATTCTTTGAGTTATTGAAGGTTGTATCTATAGCAAATGCTGCAAAAATTTCAGTATCTACATTCAATCAAAGCAAGTGCATATTCACGTTTGAGTTATTATGGGGTAGGGGAGTGAAGAGGTGGGGTTGACAGAGTTACCTTTTGCCCACTGGAGAGGTTTTAAACAAGTGACCTACATGGCCACAGCCAGCCTGAAGATACATTTATTTGACTCACATATTACTTAAATCATATTGTAGTTAGTGTTCAACATATGCAAATTGGGAAATTACACTTATAAAATATATATTTCCAGCTGCTTTTTAGAAATCAGATCATTTAGCAACGCTGAACCCATAACATACAATCTGCAGAACAGTGTTGGGGGCTGTCCCCTTTTAAAAAGCAGGGACTTGTGTCTCCAGATCTCTAGTTATATGTATTCTCTATTGTCTGACACTCAATCCTACTTCATCATTTACATTACCTGCTTGACTCCTGTTGATATTTACATTTTTTACCCTGAGCTACTATATGTCTAGCACAGTGGTTCCCAAAGCATGGTCCCCAGACCAGTAGCATCAGCATCACCTGTGAATTTGTTAGAAATACAAATTCTCAGCCCTCTCCCAGATCTACTGACTCAGAAACTCTGGAGATAGGACCCACCGCTCTGTGTTTAGCAAATCCTTCAGGTGATTCTGATGCCCATTTAAGTTTGAGAATCACTAGTCTAGCACATTCCTTTTGCATATCCAAGCCTTAAGATGCTTGTATATTCTTGGCTTGCTTTCATTTCCAGAAACCTATGAAGGATCAATAATAGTAGGGACATTAGCAAAAACCTTTTTCTTCTTGTCAGTGGTACCATTGCACAAATTCAAACAAAGGGACAGAGAATAGTCTCCTGAGTAAAGACCACTACCCTCTATTGCTTAGGTTTTCTGTATTCCAGCTGAAGTTTTAATAGTTACAATGATCAAGTTTCATCCATGTCTATACATATTTCTAAATGGCAAAGTGTTTTTTTGACAGAAGGAAGCTAAGGGAGGAAGTAAGAGCTGGTTTCTGATACTATGGAATTCTAAACAGCAAAGTCCAAGACAAAAATGTTTTGCAGCACTTCCACATCACTTCACCTACTTCCTCATAGGCTAAGCACAGATCCAGTGGCAGGGGATGACACAAGAGCATGGAGAGCACAAGGGTGGTTCATTTGGGAGACAACAATGCAACGGACTGCCACAGTATCTGACCACGTCTATGAGCAGCTGAACCAACATCAGCAGCCACATTTCTCTGGACTTTTTATTACATTAGAAAATTTAAGCTCTATTTTTTAAGGGTCTTTCATTTGAGTTTTATTTGCAGCTTAACACATTCCTAACTGGTATGGACACTGCATCCACCACATACATGAAAAAAGATGAGAAAATTGCATATAAAAAACATATAAAACATACTATCTCCAAACTATGGTTGGTAAAAGACTATGGAATTTCCTCTTTCTTTTCTTAAAATTATCAGTATCAAGTTTCAAAGGGCATTCTTAATCTCTTGCTTTGTGAAATATGGAAAACAAATGGGTGTATATTTCTCTTCACCTCACCTTGGCTCACAATTTCATTAATTTTGACCATATAAACTCTTAGTCTTTATCTTTCAAAATGCAACAGTATAATCTTGGGAATCCATACAAAAACTTACTCTCACAGATCTTAACTATTACCCTTCTTTGGATCTTTTCTAGCTCCTTTCTTGACAAGTTTTAATTACTACATTACTTTATACTTCTGTGTACTATGTATATTTTCCATTTTATTTATGACACATTTACATCTCATTGGTCCATTTAACTATAGCATAAACTTGAAAGAGTTTATGATTGCGAACCCTTTCTTGACTCATTTTCTAATACTTTTCTGAGTTTTCTTTGCTTAATTTTCATTTTTGTATAATGAAACTCTACACTTTTTTTAGTTGCCTGGTTGCTTTGTTTTGTTTTGCCTCAATTAATTTGGCATTTCACCCCCAGAAAATATTAGATACTTATGACTTGATTCTTTTCTTTCCAAATAATTCATTCCACACCGATTCTTGTCCTACCAAAACGAATTAGGAAATAACCAAAGTCTTAGCTACAGGGATATGTGTTGTAATACTGTTTATAATAACCAACCGTCTGGAAACAATTGGTTATCCAAAAATAGGAGAATGAATTAATCAATTATAATACCTCACACAATGCAATATTTTGCAACCTTCAAATGGAATGCAATGATACATATCTGTATGTATAGCAGTGGAAAAAGCAGGGTATAAGGCATTACATAGGGTCTGATCTTATTTTATGGTGGGGTAATAAAGGAAAGCTGTATTACCCTTTTTGCATATTCTATTTTATCTATATAGCCTAATTTATTGATATAGTGCCTTAAGCTCTTCCCTCAAAATCTTGATCTATATGCCTGTCAAATAGAAAGATCCCATCTCAGCATGATGATGCATGAGAAAGAAGCACGATTTTTAACTGAGAGCATTGAAGAAAAATGTAGGTATCTTTACTGAGATGTTTTCAGAGTATATGGAAGTATTAATGGAAAACTGCATCTTACAATATTCAGCAAAATTCCTTATCTTTTCACACAGGAAAACTTCCTAAAAGTTGTTTTACCACTTGATCTCCCCCAAATCTCACACCACATAGCAGCTACTCCACTTCCTTTTTTCTTTCCCCTAAAGCCCTCCAAAACTTCTCTCCCTATCTCCGTGTTTTTCTCTTTTCCTAATGTCCCCTTCCCTTTCTAGCTACTTTTTCACTAAGTAAATCAGTCTAAATACATTATTCTCTTTCTGTTTAGTCTACTTATATCTCCGCAAATTTTGATAGAGAAGCAGTCAAACAAAAGACCTCCCTTACCAACGTGGCAGAAAGGGGATAGGAGGACAAAGAATAAATTTCACTGGTTCATGAGAGACTATGGACTCTGAGAAACAAACTGAGAGTTCTAGAGGGGAGGGGGGTGAGGGGATGGATTAGCCTGGTGATGGGTATTAAAGAGGGCACGTACTGCATGGAGCACTGCGTGTTACATGCAAACAATGAATCATGGAACACTACATCAAAAATTAATGATGTAATGTATGGTGATTAACATAACATAATAAAAAATATTCTGATTATAAAAAAAATTTCACTGGTTCTTCAACATCTGTATTATACTTTACTAATGGTTCTTATATTACATTATACTTTAAGGTTAATACAATACTTTAATTTTAGTCCCAATTACAACTTCTATAAACATCTATTACTTTTATAATCCATTAAAAAAAAAGATAAATGCCAGCAGCAGAAATTCCCTGGCAGTTTGCACTATTCCCACTGCTCTATTAAGGGAAGGGCCCATCATCTCCACCCTTTGTTTCTTTGGTTTGGATCAGTTACTCTTGACAAAGCATGCTTGACCAATGTATTTTATTCCTCAAGCACTGGAGAGTTGTTTTAACTCTGAAAAGTTTTAACTCACCCATTGTCAAGGGTCACCAACCCGGAATGCCTGTAACATTTGTAGCCAGGGACTATGCGAATACCAAAACCACATAGACAATATCTAGCTCATTCATTTGCATCTCATGCAGTGCAAGTGGGCCAGCTCCAGAAAACATACCCAAACGCACTTCATCACATACAAGGTGGGCACCACTTAGTGTAGGATCACATCCAAAAACTGAAAACGAAAGCCAAAGCTAAAGCCAAAAGAATGCATAATGAATGGGAATAAAGAGCATTTAACAAAACAGCAATCACAAGCCTAATCAAGTTTCCCAAGACATTTTAGGAACTGCTATCAAAAACTCATTGTTTCCAAACATCTCTTTAATAATCCTGAGTTCCAAACAATTCTGCAGAGAAACAAAAGTGTGATAGCATGTGTCCCAATGGCATCACCATATACCTAATGAAGAACAAAGTAGAAAGTAAAAATAAAACTTAAATCACACCAAATCTCAACTTTGAAACACATGTACCTGAGAGATACTGTTTCATTTAAATCAACACTGACATATTCTACATTTGCTAGTTGGAGGTTTTTGCCTTAACTGAAATAGCCTATAGTTTCTTAATCTCTCAAAACACTTTTACTTCTTGTAAGTGGACAAACGTCAAACAAATGTAGCTATAAACATCAAACCAGCAAATAATTGAAATCTATTTGAAATAGAAAGAATTTATAAGTACCAATGGTTTGCATAAAGCTCACAAAAAAACATACCAAGAAGAAAAAGGGGACAGGACTTTATAGTCAGCTTGTCATTCCCAATTAGCACCAATTCCCTAAACTATTTCATTCATTCTTGCAAAGATAAGTGCTTTTAAATGGGAAACACGCCTTAAAGAAAGAACATGGCTTTTAGCAATCACCCTTGGAAAGAGGACCTTCATAATGGTGTAATTTCTGATACATTAAATAAAAGTCCTCATTACAATCATCTAGTAAAAAAAGAATTTTAGTCTTTACTTTATTCTAAGTGTGGAAAAATTACAAAGAAATAACGTTTGCCATTCACGGGTGTGCAATTTGCAAGTGTCAATAAATATTATTAAAAATCTTTTAATGATTCTCCACTTCTGCAATTTGACAGACCTACGGACTATGATTTTGAGTACAGAGCTCAAGAGACCAGAAAAAGAACTTTCATAGCACAGAATATTTAACCACATGGAACGAACAAAAATAAATAATTTCTTAGTAGGAACAAATGATTTCTTATCACATAGGATAAAATCTAAATTCACTTGTTCCCACGGCCTATGAGGAACTAGTTAATCTGGCATCTTCTGTCTCACACCATCAGCCATACTGACTCCACTCTGGACACAAGGATCTTCTTTCTGTTCCTTGAATCAGCCAAGGACAATCTCTCACAGTGCATTAGCACTTAACTGCTCCCTCTTCCTAAAGGGGTCTGAGCTCAGAGCTATGTATGGTGGCCCTTGGACTCCTCACCATTCAGCTTTCAGCTCACATGTCCCCTACACAGAAAAGTCCTTCCTGGATTGCCTTATTTAAATTCAACACTCACTCATTACTTCCTTTCAGATAGCTTTTTTTTTATTATTTTTACTTCATCATCAGTAGTGATTACTCTCCCTAATAATCCACTTATTTTTTTCTATTTATTGCTGAGATCCTTCCCTTTTTTTGGGGGGGGGTTGTGTAATGTAACTTCCATGAGAGAAAGAGACTTATATTTTCCAAGTCCAGTAAATACTTGCAGACTGCATAAGAGAAGGTAGAGAAATTTAAGACAAGGGCTGGTTAATCGGCTGACCCAGATAGAATCTACCCTATCCTGGAAGTAGGATAGCTGGATGAAGGAATGACTTTGACATAGATGCATAATAGAGAGCTTCCATTTCATCTCCATGTGGAGCACAGCAGGGAGGAGAGCCCTTTCTCTGCGCATTCAGCACTAAACATGGTTCTGACACAAATGGCTTTCTTCCTGAGCTTTGTTTGAAGACTTTGAATGAGGAAACTCTTAGGTGGGAAAGATCTGAAGAAGCAGATGTTCCTGAAACTGCCCTTTCTCTCTTGTCACCCTTTCTCTCCCTGGTTCTGCACACTTTTACTGTGATTCTTGGAAGCTCGGAAGTTCATGGTCACCATGCCAGCTGATCTTTAGGAGTGTAAACTGTTCCCTGGTTAATCCTTACTGAAGTGCAGAACATGTCTTTTCTTTTCCCTATATGTCAATCAAGCAACTTGTACTAAAAATCTCAGAGAAAGGAAAAGCAAGAGATAAAATAATTTGCCAACTTTATTTTAAATTGATTTGGCAGGCAAGCTTTAAATGTGCCTATCCAAGTTCCTTTCCCTTGTATATAATCCCATCTGAGGGAGAAAAAGTAGACATCATGGTCATAGCAGAATCTTCAAAGTTTTATCTTGCAATAAATTTAGATTGTTGTTAATTCTAGAATATTGATTCGAGGCCAGGCATTCAACAAGCATTTAAAGAGCACCAACTATATTCCTGAGTAAATGTAAACTGCTGTAGCTCTGTATGCACAATGTAATTTAAAGCTAAACAGTGCTTGTAGCTTGGGGAAAGGCATAGATAATAAAGTTTTAGTTAAAGAGCACCAATTAACTGTGCACTAAACATGGCCCTAGACACTGCATAGTTGGCAAAATTGGGGGGGAGGATATAAGTGACTATTAATATATTAATCATCATAATGAGTAGAAAAGAAACTATTACTGTCATCACAGATGCTAAAACATCACTTAAGAAAACTCAACTTCTATTCTTAGTTTTAAAAATATATCTATTATTTGAGAAATAAGTTTCAACAGCTATTTTAACATGAAAAAATTGCTAAGGTTTTATTTTTTTATTACTTCTACATTTAAAAATAATTTAATTTTCTTGACAACTTTGGAAAGAAGGATTTTCATTTTGTTTTGTTTTTCTCATTAAGATGTCAAATCTAAGCCTCAAAGAGGTTAAGACACTTACCCAAGCACACACAATTATGAAGTCAAGAACAAGGACTCAAATCCATGTCTAACTCCAAAATACATGTTTTTTGCATTCATCAGGTTGCCTATATGGTCACAATATGAAAAGATTAGGTAATATTATACTGAATTGCACTTCCTCCCAGAAAGCTATGACATTTGAGGTCAGAATTAATCATCCAGCTGGGCGCCTGGGTGGCTCAGTTGGTTAAGCGACTGCCTTCGGCTCAGGTCATGATCCTGGAGTCCCAGGATCGAGTCCCGCATCGGGCTTCCTGCTCAGCAGGGAGTCTGCTCCTCCCTCTGACCCTCCTCCCTCTCATATGCTCTCTCTCTCTCTCTCATTCTCGCTCTCTCAAATAAATAAATAAAATCTTTAAAAAAAAAAAAAAAGAATTAATCATCCAGCTGAACATATGTAAAATACCTGGGAGAAACTGAAATGTTATAAGTGTTAACTTGGCATGAGGCGTGATGTTAACTCTACTCAAGAGTGATCTAAAGGCGAGGTGCCTGGGTGGCTCAGTTGGTTAAGTATCTGCTTTCAGCTCAGCTCATGATCCCAGGGTCCTGGGATTGAGCCCTGCACTGGGCTCCCTGCTCAGCGGGGAGCCTGCTTCTCCCTCTCCCTCTGCCTGCCGCTCCCCTGCTTGTGCTCTCTCTCTCTCTCTGTGTCAAATAAATAAATAAAATCTTTAAAAAAAAAAGTGATCTAAAGGCAATAATCAGATTGTGTTGAGGGTGCACAGAATCAATGTTCAGTTGAACCAATCTAGCAGAATCACTAGTTGTTGGCCTTGCTCCAGGTTCTCCTCTTCTGCCTCAGTGCACATCTAGATTATCTTTCACTGTCTCCTTTGCAATTTATAATTGAGATCTACCAATAGAAAGGGAGCAGAAGTGATATGGACCATTCCCAGGCAAAACCCATAAAAATCTCTTAGATGCTCCTTTCCCTGCATAGTAGGCCAAAATGAAAGTGATCCTGGAAGATATATGTTGAAGATGGCAGAGTTTCTATCAGCCTGGGTCCTTTCCTCCCCCAAAACAGTGTGAAAGAAAACCACCCACTGTTATTCACCTGCCTACTATTGTTATTGAGGAATAAATGATTTCTTTGAGCTATTTTACAACAGTAGTTGGCCTACCTTAACAAATACAACTAGATTCCATCATACTTGTTGAACTATATGGAAGGCTAATATTTCCCCAAGCTTTGGGCTCAACATTTCCTCCTCCTCCTCCTCAATACCTTTCTTTATCACCTTTGGCACTTCTATTCTATAGGTTTCTTGGTTTCTGCAAAGTTTTCCCTAACCTCTCCCTAACCTCAAAGAGGATATTTCATAGCCCTCTAAAATTTCCTGTTTTGTGTTTCAGAAGCATGGAGCAAATTAGCCTTATGAACCCTTACTTGAGCAGATGCCAGGAGAACTCCATCATACTAGGCCCCGAGAAAAGGCCTGACTTTGGCCCTGAATACATTTTTCTACCTTGTTTAGTTTTCCTGAGCAATCTTTGCTGAGAATTTTTCTGTATTTCAAATGCAGATAATGCTTTATCTCTTGTGATGCTAACCTGAGATTTACCTTGGCACATAGTAGGCATTCAAATATTTATCAAATATTATTTATCCTTCAGGTCTTCAAGAAGACTGAGATAAAGTTCCAGTGTTATAGCTTTGTACATCAAGACAACATTACACCCTGGGGCCCCTGGATGGCTCAGTCGTTAAGTGTCTGCCTTCGGCTCAGGTCATGATCCCAGGGTGTTGGGATCGAACCCCACGTTGGTCTCCCTGCTCCGCAGGAAGCCTGCTTCTCCCTCTCCCACTCCCCCTGCTTATGTTCTCTCTCTCGCTGTGTCTCTCTCTGTCAAATAAATAAATAAAATCTTTAAAAAAAAAAGACAAATTATACCCAAAGTAAAGCTAACAAATGAAATCTCGAAAATTTACACAATGGGCAAAGAAGTATATTGCCTCACTGAACTATGGTCCAAAGTCAATGTGATTTTCTTAATCAAACTGAAAAATCTCACAGGTAAAATTCATAGGGTCATTGAGATGTCCTCCACCTTTTATTAAGATGAGGTAGGCCCAGACACTTGGCCATTTTTTGGCACTGGTGGAGAATGCAAACTGGATATCATGAATTTGCCCAAAATGGTTAATCTGGAAGCAGTGAGAGAGCCTTACCTTGTGTCTGTTCCTCATTAAGAAAAATTAAACAAAATACTCCTTCTTGGCCCCTCCCAATTCCAAGTGAATGAAGGACAGAACGAGACAGTAAAAAGATCATCTAAAAGTATAGCACATATATAACATTAGGCATTAGCATGCGTTTTCATTGTTTTAACCCCTACATTATTAACATTAATGTTTGTGTTTGTAGATTTCCTTATAGAATAGTGTTGTTTCATTGTTTTATTTATATAGTTTTGTGTGCTATCAGTCTTCTTGAATGTAGTTATTTGCTTGAAACCAAAGAGCCCCCTCAACTGAAAGCAATTGCAAATATACAGCCAGTTCTCATGCTTCTATTGCTCCGTGGGCACGCGAGGCTGGACCTCGGAATTAACTTTTACAACACACTCCTTTTCCTTCCAGATGCCACAGTCCTTCTGAATGTATTCAGAATATAAAGATTCTAATCATCAGCACTGTTTCCTATTCAGGGATTTAAAACACCTACAAGCTGAAGTTGTATCCATAGAGAATGGTCGCCATTCTACTTCCATTTCTCAAAGTTTATTCTTCCTCAAAAGAGAGAACCAATTTGCCTCAATATATCACCACTTGGCCAAATGAACCCAAAACTGTCCAATCAACATAACCTCTCAAGCAAACAAACTAGGAATGGGACTCATGAAAGAAATATGGTTGGCATTTACATCTATCACTATACTTCTCAGAAGCTGTTCACTAAATCTATTCACTCAGCAGCATTCTTAGACGCTAAAATTTTGTATTGAGATGCACAATATGACAATCAAATAACAGGTCAACACAGTAAGCTTCTACAACGCAACAGCTTTTCAGCAAGACACATTTCTCTCTGTACAGGGACTTGCCACAGTGCGGGAACAAGTGGGATGGAATGGTCTCGTATTTCAGATCAGAGAGCAAAAGGGTGCAATACATGCCGGACTCCCCTCACATAATACTCCCATCAAATAAAGCAATCTGGATGCCGTACTATATATCAGTGCTGTGCAATGGAATATAATGGGAGCCACAAATGTAAGTCACACATGTAATGTTACATTTTCTGGTAGCCACATTAAAAATTAAAAAAGAAACAGGTGAAGTGAATTTTAATAATATATTTGATTTAACACAGCATATCTCAACTACAATAATTTCAACATGCAATCAATATTTTAAAATTTGTTAATAAGCTATTTTGCATTCTTTTATTCATATTAAGTCTTTAAAACCTACTGTGTATTTTATACTCATAGTGCATCTCAACTTGGACTAGCCATATTCTAAATGCAAAATAGCTGCATGTGGCTACCATACTGGACAGCCAACTTTATGTTTGGGAACAACATCATGTGCTACTTTCCTGGAATGATCCCCATTACCACTTAATCCTCCACTTAGCTAGGCCTATTCACACTCAGAGCTCAGAATTATTTATTTGACACATATTTATTAAGTGAACACAATATTCCAGGCAGTGTTTTAGGGTCAAAGGATAAGGAATGGACAAGGCAATATCTCTCTTTCAAAGCGTGGAAGTACAAACATTTACCCAGGCCTCTCTGGGTAAATGTTTATGTTCAAATACTTGTTGAACATAAAGCAGAAAGGAGGGAAGAAGGAAGGAAGGAAGGGAGGGAGGGAGGGAGGAAAGAAAGAAAGAAAGGAAGAGAGAGAGGTAGAGAGATATAGACTGGTAGAAGGTGAGGCAACTCTATCAATGATGTTCATTAGCTAAATGGCATAGCTAGGTGCCAAAATTTACCATTCTCTACCTTATTTATATTCACCCCTTTCTGAATCCTCCCAAGCTCCACAGAATCGGTACTTTATACCTTGTAGTTCATCTGCTATTTTCCTGGATTTACTTCAACAATGCTTCAATCCTGGTTGTGTCCTAAAGATATGTATGAAGGGGCTATATATTTTATAGTCACTCCAGTAAATTTTAAAAACTTTTTTATCTAGTTTATATTGTATAATATGCATTCAAAAGAAGCTGGCTCACTTTCACCACTGTCATCTTGCCAAGGATCAACACAATGGTTATAAGCAGCTCACACCTAGCTCTAATTACAGAGATATGCTGATATTTCCTTCCAGTGGCCTATTCACTCTTTACTAACTTAGTCAATCACCAGAATTCCTTTTTTAGGCCAATGATTTTTTCATTATTGTTTTTTTAGTTTTTGCTAGAACATATCATCTATGCGTATTACGCACTTTCAAATTTATGTTTCAATCAAAAACTTCAAAATGTTTTATGATGTATATTGGGTTTTTTCATCTCTGTCCTCTAAATCCGTATTTTACTCATTGTCTCATTTATGTCCGCAATCTACAGATTCAGCTAAGTTGGTCGATGCTGAAACCTTGCAGCCCTCCATCCCCAACCTTTCTCTAGGAAGGTCAGGGGTTTTCAAAGTGTGGTCCAGGTACTAGCAGCACAGACATCACCTAGGAACTTGTTAGAAATACATATCTTCAGGCACCTCCCAGACATACCAAATCAGAGAATCTGGGGATGGGGCCCAGCAATCTGTTGTTTTATGGAGCCCTGCAGGGGAGTCTGGTGTACAATCTGATGCAGAGTTTAAAAAGCACTGCTCTTAGCCAACCTCTCTCCCTGTGCTAGGGTGCAACATTATCAGAAACAGAAGTGAACTAACTCACTGGGCACTATGTTTTGGAAATGAAACAGGGTATCATGATAGAGAAACGTATTTAGAGAGCATATTTAAATCTTGGAATAAAAAAAATAAAACTATAAACTAAAATGAAATTTACAAAGAATGGCACAAGCATCTAAAAAAAAAAAAAAAAAAAGACCCAAACTCTTAAATTGAAAATCCATCAAATTTCATTGTAAAGGGGAAAAGAAGTCACTGGGGCTATTTTAAAATCTACAACATTTCTGAAGTCAGATTCCAAGTTGTCTTTCAGTTTTTGTTTATAGTATTTTTAGATCTCCCTCTGCATGCTATGTTTTCTTTTAGACATACTGCCAACTTTTTGTATCTGTCATCTGGTTTTGAAAATGAGGTTTCTCATCATTTTTTAAGCATTTCACCATTTCAATTGTCACACTAATGCTTGGTACATCTGGAAGTTCCTATGATAGGATGGATTTAGAATCTACATTTAAAAGCGTGTCAAATAATTACCAATATTTAATTTCATGTTCCTTCAGAAAAAAAAAAAACCCATTAGAGGTTCTACAGCTCTTCTTCCGTGCCATCTCCTAAATTAAACTTCATATTAAAAAGACTAGATTCTAGGATTTCTCAGGCTTCACATTTTCAAATTTAAATTCAAAAAAGCAGAAAGAACTGATATGGAATGAGGTGATTTATCCCAGGGGTTTGTTCTTTTTAACTATAAGATAAACCGAGAATCACAAGGGGGAGAGGAGGGGAAGAATCACATGAGTCGGGCTGGCATCCTCATGTTATTTTTGTATGTGATTACATACTGCTTTGGGGTTTCTATTTCAAGCACTAGTCATTTATTTTTTCCTCCAATACAAATGTATTCTTGATGACTAGGATATCGTTCTAATTATTTTTAATAAAAATCATTTGGCACCCTTGAACTTTTATAGTGTTCTCCAAAAGGTTCAAAATATTAAACAAAAGTATCCTTCCATCCCCAAACCGCAATATGACTTCAGAAAGTTAATTAATGTCACATCTGAAAGGATTAGGCTGTGAAAGCTGTTTGAGATGGTAGCAAAGAGCATAAACTTGGGAGTCAAATTGCACAGGTATGGATTCAGCTCTGTCACTTACTCGCTAGATGACCTTGAGCAATTCCTTAAACTCTGTATTTAAATTTTATCATCTATAGCAAGTGTGGGAATTTATCTAGCTCTTGGATTGTTGTTAACAAGGATCAAATAAATCAGCTCATGTAAAGGGTCTATCATGACGCCTGATACATGATTTCAAATACTTAGGGATATGATTTTAATAATTGGTTGATCTCTGAAATGATGCTTTGATAAGAAGTTCTCTCAGTTAGGGACAAGTATATTAATACTTGCTGTCCTGGTGTTAGCTGATTTTCCATAAACTTGTCATAATGAATGATGGATAGGTGGCTGGACAAATTAGTGGGTGGGTCCAAGAAGATTAGAGTAGGGAGCTTTCTTGAGAAGTTGAGGATAAGAAGTACCAGCAATCATCCATTCTTATCTACAGGTACCCCCCCCACCTGCTCCTCTCTTCCCTACCCCACCTCTCCAACAAAAAAACCTCTCTCCATCATATACACACGAGTAAGCAGAAAGGTCCCCACTGCTCAGGAATCTGTGGGTAACATGCAGTTCTCTCCTGACCACTTTCTCCACCTAAAAGACAAAGGGTGCTTCGTTACACCACATGGAATGCTTGCCTTTGCTTGTTTGAAAACACCCCAGAGTTTTAGGCCATGATATGTATCAGTTTAACTTAGTCATTATACCTTTTATTTTTCTTCTGAAATATAATATTTAGATATACGTATTTAATATCATAATATGAAAACATAATAAAATATAATACACTATAAAGAAATATATAAAGGAATACAGACAGCCCACAATTGACAATGGTTCAACTTATGATTTTTTGACTTTCATATGCGGTAAAAACTGTACTTTGAATTTGGATTTTTTTCCTGGGCTAGTGATATGCGGTCTGATACTCTCCTGATGTTGGACAGTGGCAGGAAGCAGAAGCTCCCAGTCAGCCATGCGATCCTCAGGATAAACAACCTATACACTTACAACCATTCACATTTTACTTTCAGTATAGTATTCAATAAAATACATGAGATATTCAATACTTAGTTATAAAATAGGTTTTGTGCTGGATGACTGTGCCCAACTGTAGGATAATGTAGGTGTTCTGAGTACATGTAAGTGGACTAGGCTAAACTATAATGTTTGGTAGGTTAGGGGTATTAAATGCATTTATATGTTATATATAATATGTAAAAGTATATATAAATATATATTCCTTCATATAGTATATATTTATATACATACATATAAAGTCCATAAAAGCAGCAAACGTTCGTTGTAGAAAATACTGTGCATGAATATATGGATGTTTCCAGCCATTCCATATAAAGCGGTACACCCATGCAAAATTTTGGTAACCCAAAATAAATAAATATATATTTATTACAGTTTATAGAGGTAGCAATAATAACAATCCTTTCTTTTTCTCTTGAGTCCTAAACTAATTAAGAAGCAGTTAAGAGCTGCAGAGTACTAAATGGCAAAGCCTATGTCCCTACTCCCTTCTAGATGTAGAAAAGAAGAAACGTCCACATCCCACAGGGAAAAGGCATCTAGTTCCAGGAACCAGATCTACCCCTTCCCAACCCCTTGGTGACTTGTCCTTAGGGGAGGAAGACTAACTCATCTAATTGGTGAAAATGGGAAAAGGAAGTGAACAAGGGGCACTCTCTCTCCAGTCATGCCAGGGGAGGCCTGGCGTTGTTTGGGTCTACCTGTGATGGAGGGCCTGGGTTTCACTGGGGGAGGGGAAGTTCAACAGGTGACAAAGAGTGTTATGAAGGTGATATTCTGAGCTCCATTATCTGGCTCTTTCACTGCTGGTTTCCACCTCAGTTTGAGAGAAGAGAATGGGGTTATTCTTTGGTCCTTTATATATGCCCTTTGTGAGATCCAAATTACTATTCTACAAGATGCCTGCATCTTAATATGTTGAGAATGTTTTCCCTTGTCATTAAATATTCTTTCCTCCATAACACCATCTTTAATTTCTGTTCAGCATTTTTATTGTATGATGCTTTATACCTTATTGAGCCTCTTATATAAGATAATTGGGATTTTAAAAAATTAAGTTGCTGTAATCAAATTTGCAAATAATATAAACATACTATATTCTTTCTATATCATTCTCTTCATTTACTGAGGATGAATTGTTAAAAGAACACTGGCTGGGTCAACATATGTGAACATCTGAAATATTTTTTAAGGTACAGTGCAAAGTTGTCATTTAGAAAGTTTGGGTCATCTTATGCTTCCCTTACAAGTAAACGAGAGTACCTGTTTCCTTGAACACTTACTAGGGTTAAGGAATGGAATTAAAACAATATGTCATATTTCACTTCTCGAGATTTTATATGATTTAGGTAGTGGAAAAAAAGCCAGGGTGCATCCTTTGTTTGGAAGGCACTGTTTGACTACAGTTTGCCCAAGTGTGAAATGCCATATTTCCTTAAATCAAGTTACCTAATCTCTTGACATTAACAAATATTAGCATTTTAAAACCTGTTTTGAAATTAAGACAAAAGCAAACATCATTGCTAATGTACATCTGAGGGAGGAAGGAGAAAGAAACCATGGAAACCAGCAGAGGAATTAAAATGGCAAGGAAGAATTAGGCATCAGAATAGAACCAGCAATAGGCCAGATGAGGATTTTAATTGGAACCAATTTGACAAGAATTATAAGGTGTTCCTTCGCATTTTTCTTTTTCTTTTTTTTTTTTTTCCTTTTGGTCATGCTTTTAGGAACCCTTGATAAATCTCACCTCCACTATACTTTCGCTTCTCATAAAACTCCTTAAAATACCACAGGCAGTCACTACACACAAACACAGCTCAATTTTTAGGCCACAGGATGGCACTCTGGGTGCATACAAATGATGAAGTGCCACTCTTCCCCCGGAAGAGGTTCTCTGTCCCTTGAGAGGTTCTGATAGACACTATTCCTTAGCCCTAACTCAAAGTCCAGCACCTATCCATGGGAGGAGTTTCTAGTGACTAAGATCTCTCCATTCCAAAAGCCCAGGGCTTCTCCTGGTTGTTTGTCTCCACATGTCAAATGCTGGCAAGGGGCTTCCTAGAATAACTAACCTCTTAGGCTTCTCATTTCCTTGAAGGTTACACCTATGGAGGGTGAGAATTTTCTTCAGGGAAAGCAGAAATATCCCTGACATGAACACATCAGGAATGTAACCACTTCACTGCTTATGGATCACATAGTAAAAATGCATTTCCATATGGTTGATAGTTCTAAGCATCAAAAATAGCAGTGTTGTTTTTCTTTAAATATAATTAATGTTCTGTTGTGTGGGAGTGAGGTTAACGTGTGATAAATGCAGTTGTAGGTAAATCATACAGAAAATTTTTTTTCCATATTTGGACAATTGAAGTTGTCCTTGTTATTATAGGTATCATCATGATTACTGTTTATCATTAAAATGTGATGTAAAAAGAAAAGCATCCTTAAGCTTTAAATGTTAAGACTTCTGATATAATCATCAGAACATTAAAAGACATAAAAGATGAAATAAGTCCTTGGCAGACAAAGTGCACTTAACTGTATCTTTAGTAAACTATAAATAATAGTAAGAAGATTTATATTAAAACCACAATAATGATTTCCACTGATGGAAAGAAAGAGGAAGGAGTTGCCAGGCAAGTCATGGGGGATGGGGAGTGGATGATAAAGAAACAGTGTGGGTGCAAAGTGAATTCCTGTCAAGGAATTATAAGAAAATAACTCAAAATTTAAAACAGGACAAAATGATAGGAAGACATGAATGTCAAGCTAAGGTTTCTTTAAGACACGCCTCAGACACAGAATGAAGGCCTTGGGCAGAGATGCTGTGTGATGAGGACACTGTATTAAGATCAATCAGGTATCAGTGTGGAAAAAATTGGGTTTTTTCACTTCCAAAAAGAGGTGAAAGCAGAGAACCTGAAGGCATGGAGGTGTGTTAGAAGGATCCTGAAGGTGACTAATGTAACAACGGCTCAGGCCAAAGTCGGGGCAGAGGAAATGGAGAAAAATCTGCAGGTTAGAGAGATACTGGGAGAAATATGGACTGTCCAAGCTAGGTGACTAAGTGACACTGGTAATGAAGCCTTCAAAATCACAACTTCAGATAGCCCAGCACCTTGAATGAACACAACCTCCAATCCTCCCAGCTCACTACAATAATTCTCTGGGTGGATCTCCAAGGACCCATTTTTCTTCTTCTGTAGTCCCCTCCAGGCTTCATTCCTTTTCCTGCTCCACCAGAATAATATCCTCAGAAATAGCCTCAGTTCCCTTGCCCTTCAATTTATTTGGCAAAACCCTGGGTAAACACAACTAGCCATCAGGTGTTTCCCACCCCTACTGCATCCATGCACATTAACAATGATGGGTCTTACCCAATAAAACAGAAGGATGTAGATATAAATCCAAGAGACATGGCCTTCAAATTTCCAGAAATTTTACTACATTTCTTTGCTATCTTCCATCTCTACCCTCAGCAAATATGGTAAGCATTTTCACACCTTCTCCTTACTTTTATCTGATCATCTGGCCTCATTCCCTTTAAGAATCTCTAGAAACTACGAGATGGGAACTTCATTTCAAATCTAGATACTAACTGGGTCTGCACCCATTTTTTTCCTGCTCTTTTATTACAATGAGAAAAATTTTCTTCCTTCCATTAAGTGACAAAACTTTTATATGTGCACAGGATCTGAGTCCTATTACTCCTGAAAGGTTTCTCTTTTGCACTTTTGGTCTCACATTCTATAATTGATAGTTCTCACTCACACATGAACATAATCAAGAATATCATTCATTTAATTATCAAAGGTTTGATGAGTATCTGCTATGTATCAGGTGTTCTATAAGTCAGGGATAGATAAATTAAAAAGAAAAAAACAAACAGACCAAAAAAAAAAAAAAATCCCATGGAGTTCTAGTCTCTGCTAGTGCTAATGTAAGTCTCATCTCAAAACAAACAAAACAAAAAATAAAAATAAAACAATCCAATTCCATTACCACAGTCTTCTTCAGCTACCAATCATTACTCTGTTCTACTTCTAGAAAAATTCCTTCAGATTGTGGTGTACATATAATGTCCCCACTTTTTCATCTTGCAATCATTTTCAAATCCCCCAATCTTGCTCCTATTCCCATCACTCCACTAAATCTCTTCCAGCTCAGGTGTCAAAAAATATCCATGTTGCCAAATCCAAACACTGCTCTTCAGTCCCCAACTCATTCGACCCTTGGCAGCATTTAATTGTGTCGTCAATCCTTTCTCCTTGAAGCACAATTCCCTTGACTTCTATTGTATCATACTCTTGGCTGAGATTCTTCCAGTTCCTTTATTATGCCATTGTATGTAATTCTGTCTGTGTGTAATGCTTATCCTTTCTCTTAGTCAGCCTATATGCTTCCTACTCTTCAGGAATGAACTTACATATCACTTCTTCCAAGAAGTCTTTTCTATCTACTTGTTTTAATCTGAACTCCAATTTTTATTTCATGACACCCTATTTGCATCCAGAATCTTTGTCACATTTGTGTAAGTATGTGCAAATTTGTTTAATGTTTGTAAGGAATAAGACTTTTGAATTTTTTTACCATTATATACCAACCTTATATTACTAATCTGTCTAGTAATGACATTGTATATAATTACATACCTAGTGCCTGATACATAGTAAACAGTACCTAAATAAATGAACTAGGTATTTTGCTCCCTTTTTATTGGACCATGTTTGAGACTGAATGAGACAGAGTCAAAAGTAACTCCTTGTCTTTTGGAGTAAGTGAGTGAGAAGGAAAATTTCAATGAAGTTCATAGTACAGGAAAATTTGGAAGAGGACTTGCTATAGGAGGAAATACTGTGAGCCATTTGGGGGACATGTTTGATTTGAGCTATCACAGAAACATCTAAAGGAAAGATATAGCACACTGATAGAGACATGTAGCTTCTTCTTGATATCCACTTTACCCCTTTTCCATGATGTAGAAGCCATAATACTTAGTGGTTTGGCCTCCCCTCAAGCAGTAAGCTACTTTTATGTTACTCTCATTCCCTCTTGTCAGAGATTTGTTTGTGAGCCCAGGTCTAAGCTAATTGGTACAATACATTCAGTGGCAACAGGGAATGGCTCAGGAATGAACATGAGGCCCAACCCAATGCAAGAAGTCACGAAGAGAAGGTTTCTTAAGATATATGGGAAAATTGTTCAAAGAGCAGTAAGAAGAGATGTGCCCTCTCTCCTGTTGAACGTGAAGGAGGAAGCGCATAGCCTTAATTGCTACCGTTGATCATTCTCGGCACAGCCAAAGGAAAGTCATGCTTGGAAAAATGCCAACATATGGATAACAAACCCAGAAGATAGTAAGAACCTGGGTTCCTATTACATCACGAATGGCTGGGTCAATAAACCCTAAAGCCTCCTAGTTCTGCTATTTCTTGTTATGACCCAATAAACCTATTAATAAATTATATACATAATTTTTTCTCTGCTTTTGGGTGAAGACTTCTTACCTGATACACATAAGGCAAGGGCTTTGGAAAATGAGTGGGAGTAAAACTAAGAAAATGGATGAGTTCACTATAAGAATAATATCATTAAAAAAATAGGAAGAATGAAGCAACAAATGATTTAGCATTATAAAGAAATGGTTAATAATTAGAAATAATAGTATAAATAGGGACAAGTAAGGCAAAAAATAAAGGCCATCTATCAAAGGCCATCTATCAAAAAAAACTTATCTATCCTGTTCCTCAGAGGAGTGATGTTGGTCATATTATTCAATCATATCAGTACAATAGTATGTAAGAGAAGCCCCAGTGCCAGAAAATAAGAGTCTGTGAAAATGTATTTTTAGAGAGAAACCTCAATAAAATTCTAATAAGGAATATCATGAATAAGTTCATTAATTTACCCATGAATAAATATGATATAACTTTATATGTAGTTCTCAAATGTTTCACCATTTATTGAGAGATATCCTTTATTATAGGCACTTCCTAATCCTGGATCTAGGCAACATGCCTGCCCTCAAATCACAGACTCCTAGTAGGGAGACAGACTAATAAAAGGTACACCACGGTCTGGTTAATCCTGAGACAAATGTAGGTAGGGGTACTAGCACTATGGCACGTATACTACACAATGTTAGAGGAGTGGGGCCGCGTGAAAAGAGTCTTGGGGAAATAATGCCTGAACTGGATGTCTAAGGAAGAACAGGCAAAGAAGAAAGCAAGTTCTTGGCAGAAGGAACAAACACAGAGAAATGAGAGATGCGTGGTATAGCTCTGGAGTACGAAGTGTGACTCTTGTATCCTGACCCGGATTCTACCTCTGGTTGAAATTGGTGCTCTTACATACTGCCCCCTCAGTCTACAAGAGGCCAATCAGCCCAGTCCAAATTGGAAAAGAAATGAAAAGTGTCTATTAGTTATGGTGTTCTACATTATCAATTATGGTTAGATAAATGAACATGATAAGACATGTTTCAAAGACACCTTGAAGATACCAGATCTTTTTGTTTTCATTGTGAAAGGCAATGACTCAGATACCAGTTCCTCTGGGATTTATTTTATCTGCTTATAGGAAAACTTATAGACTCAGGCACATAAGGCCATTGCTCTGTTTCTCAACCAAGTATGCAAATACTGCTGTCTAATTACATTTTATATACCTCAATACAATGCACAGTGGGCCCCCAGAAACGTTTCTCTCAGAATATCTAATCATAAGCAAATAGCAGCCTCTTCTTTTCTAAAATAGAAACTGAAGCAACTTTCATCTGTGATCAAGAACATCTTTTCCTGATCAGTGGAGTGAGAATCCAAACAACTTGACTATTTTTTCCTTCTCCACAGGCTTCTGATACCTTGATTAAGACAATCTGTTAAATCCCAATTCTTACTATTTCAGTTGGTCTCTTTCTTGGGCCTAGGCAATCAGAAGGAGGCAAGGCCAGTTTGCCTAGTCATTCATGAAAGTAAATGTCCACTTTACAAAGGTAGCTGCTCTATGCAAGTAAACAGGCAGAACCGGGGTGTCTGGGTGGCTCAGTTGGTTGAGCATCTGCCTTTGGCTCAAGTCATGATCCCAGGGTCCTGGGATTGAGCTCTGCATGGGGCTCCCTGCTCAGTGGGGAGTCTGCTTCTCCCTCTTCCACTCTCCCTGCTTGTGCTCTCTCTCTCTCTCTTTCTCTCTGTCAAATAAATAAATAAAATCTTTAAAAAAAAAAAAAAAAAACATAGGCAGAACCTAACCATCCCTGGTACAGGAAAAAAAAAATTCCTTTGCAAATCTCAGAGGCTGAATAATTCACAACCTCTCTCTATAGCTAATTCTTCTCTTTAGGATATTCTAACTTTGCAGAAACTCTCCCTCAGGTCTATTCCAAGCTTATCTTCATAGACAATAAGTTCTTTCAGTATCAGGGAGACTAAAGGAAATATTCTATATGGTGAGATTTGAGGTATGATAACTGAGAGCTTGGCCCCAAAATATCTCTCCTACTCTCATAGGACCTAACTTCTATTGATTTTATGATCTACCGTTACTTTGCAAATGACTAATAAAAAATGTAAAAAAAAAAAAACAACTATAGACTAGTGCTTTATCATTTATTTATTTTTTTTTAACTTTTTGGAAGACCTGAGGGTGCCTGGGTGGCACAGTCATTTAAGCATCCAACTCTTGGTTTTGGCTCAGGTTGTGACTCAGTGTCATGAGATCGAGCCTCACATCTGGCTACACGCTCAGTGCAGGGTTTGCTTGAGACTCTTTCTCCCTCTCCCTCTGTGCCTCCTGCTCATGCTCTCTTTCTATCTAAAATAAATAAATAAATCTTAAAAAAAAAAAAAAAAGAAAGAGCTCCTAGTACTTATTTAGACACAGATTTTTACTGTATTATTATTTTGTGGCAAATATTAGAAAATTTCTAACACTGCTTCATATATGGAATCCCACTCTTTAGAATTAGTTTTTTGACTAAGAATCATAAATATCTGTGCTTTTCCACACATGGAACTTCCCTATGCTGGAAAGTTGATGATTTGGCATTTCCAAAAACAGAGTTCTACTGTGGTCTTGGTGATTTTCTTCTCAGCTGTTGACATCCATTCTCTAAGTTTTATTGTTGATGCTTTTCTTGATCTTAGGAGAAGGTTTAAATGGGAGATTATTAGACAACAACTAAGATAAATGTTCCCTAAATGAAATGTCAAGTTGCTGCATTTAAATGCAGATGGCAATTAAATTCAACATATATTACTGATAATGCACATGACTTGAACAAGTTTTGTTTTCATACTTTACAATTCCAGTTAGTCAACATACAGTGTAATATTAGTTTCAGGTGTATAAGACTTGATCAAAGTTTTTACCATGTGTATGCTATGACAATTCCATTTCAATGGTCTTCGGCAAAGTGATTAAATGTTGCCATCAGTTGTTTCAGGGATGTTAAAATGTAAAAAATATAAATTTCTTAAAACTGATGAAATATGGATCTCCCAATGGAAGCCACTTATTCATTTGTCTATTTACTCAATCAGTCATTAAAAATTATATTTATTGAGTATCTACCATGTGACAGGCACATGGATAAGAGTCATAAGATGATCAAGTAGATGGACGGGTTTCTCCAATCACAGACTTAGAAACTCATGGATCTAAAATTATATACTGTTAGAGTTTATGGCCTAATCATAAATAGGAGTTTCTAGTTTCTCACAAGGTATTTCTTGATCAAGAGAAGTCCTAGGAATTGCAAGAGAAATTTTGCTATTCTGCCAAGACACCATCTACCCTTAGCAGAAGAAATAGTAACCAGAGAGGTTTCTGGAAATAAATAGACATATTAATCTAAGATAATGTTCACTTGGAGCAAAGAAAAATCAGAGCAGACCAAACTAAGTGAACCAAGGCATTTCTATGTTCAGATTGAGAAAAAGAGTATACAAGTAGAGGCAGGCTGGGTGAGAGAGACACATGCTAATACCAGCCAGCCGGTGATGTGGAAAGGAACTGGAGGCATCCTAACTTCCATCTGGATGTTCCTTTAACTTCTGTTAGCTTCCCAAATTCTAGAACTTTCTTGCCTATATCTAAGATATGGACCACTCAATCCCTATGTTATGCACATTCCTGGATTTGGTACTTCTGCCTACTTCCTGCTATATTACACTATCACCACAGAATCATCAAACGGACCTCTTCAAAGGATCGTCAAAGAATTCTAGAATTCTAAAATTTAATCCAAGCTTCAGATTGTTTTAGAAATAGGGAAACCGGGGACCAGAGACAGAATGCAAATTGCCTAAGAACAGTCAGCTTTCTTCCTGTTATATATTCTTCTCTGACAATGGAGTAATTTGATTATTACAACTCCAGTGTCTTTCGGCCACTGATTCAATGACATCTCTGTCTCAGATACTCCTAGACAGCAACTTTTTATTGTTTATTCTAGAAATGACACGTGTATACACTCACACATGTGGAGACATATATAACACTTTTGAATGTCAAGCACTATCTTGGAATTAGATGTATGAAAGATAAAATGATGATTTTCTTCCCCTTAAAGACTCTATGCTGCAGAGAGAATGGAGAGCATGCCAAAAGTCCATGTAATAATTAAGATGTGGATAAGGTACCATGTGATACTTCCTCTGCTGAAGAAATTCAGAAATGATCTCAGGGAAGAGGAGATGCCTGAATAGAAATAACTGGGAGTTTTTGGTATAAGAGGGAGAAAGGGTGGTAGAACAAATATCTGTGGATCTTGCCTAGTTTGTGGTCTTTCCTCCTGCCTCTAATAACAGCAACTTCAATTTCCTGAGAGATCTCACCACTCCCTCACTCTTGTTCCATGAGATTCACCCCAACCTTGCTTCAGAGCCACACATATGATGCTGGGCTCACCCATCAGAGCATCCCACTGACCTGACCATAGAATTGGTTTAGTAATGGATGAAGACTTTAGTCAGACTAATGAGACTTGAATCTGGGACTTTTATTAAAATAGACGTGGAAAAAAGCAGTCTTTTTTTTTCTGGTGTGACCAAAGAATAGATTATAATTTGGAGCAGATGGCAGCCATCTTGTAACCATGAGGGAGAGCCTGAGAATGGAACAATTACAAAAGAAAGCAGAACTGACAGATGGAGAGTGAGATCAATACCTGATAAAAATCATTAGAGTATCCGGATACAGCTGTGTCTGAAATTGTACTAAATCTACCTCAAACTTTTCAGTTGTGTGAGTCAAAAGCTTTCCTTTTTTACTAAAGCCAGATTCAATTATATTCTGTTTTCTGCATATAAAGGACTCCTAATAGTGGGTGTGTGTAGGCAATGCTTGTGAGAGAAGATCGATTTTTGGGGAGCCAGAACGTACTGTTATAGGCTGAATTATTTCCCTCAAAATTCATATGTTGAAGTCTTAGCTCCCAGTACTTCAGAATGTGACTATATTTGGAGATAAGATGAGGTGATTAAAGTTAAACGAGGTCATTGGAGTGGGCCCTAATCCAACATGACTGGTGTCTTCATAAGAAGAGCTGATGAGGACACAGATATGTACACAGAGAAGAGCATAAAATGACAGGGAGACAATGACATCGGTAGGCCAAGGACAGAGGCCCTTAGAAGAAATCAACCCTACTGACACCTTGATCTTGGACTTCTAGCCTCCAAAACTATGAGAAATACATTTCTGTTCAATCCCCCAGAGTGTGGTACTTTGTTAAGGCAGCGCTAGCAAACTAATAGAGGCAGGTTCCCAGGAAGAATGAGTGTCATGGATAAAGGATCAGGACATGCAGAAGTGGTCAAAGATGAAGGTAGAGGGGATAGTGTAAAGTATGTTCAAATGGATGCAAAAAATGGACATGGCATATGTCACCTTCATCACGATTTGGTTCTGTCTCATTCTTTCATCTTTTATACATATCTTTGTCCATGAGGGAGGACAAGCCACACTGCACGGTGTTTAGACACTGTGACTCAAGTCTTCAAATACTTATTTGTTTTGAAATGTATCAGTGACACAATTCTGCTAAATATAATCAATCCTTCCTGCTAAGTTTAGGGAATAAGCTTCTTTCACAAGAGCCCCGCACTTGTGATGTGCAGTCTGATAGAAATCTGGCATTTTCAAGTTGGTCTCTTCAAGTAGCCTGGCTTCTAAGAATTGGGTTATTGTTGATTTTTGCTTCAAAATGGTATGTGGCTCTATTTTGTCTGTGCACAACAGAGTACTGATGAAACAAAGTATAGTCTGGCCTTTAAACAATGGTGACAAAAAAAGCCTCAATTGTTGAACTTTCAAAAACCTCCCAGCCTCAAGAACATGCTCTTCACTGTTGCTGTAATGAAGTCCTTTAGCTCTGGGAGTCAGAACAAGAGTAAAAGTGAAGCTAAAGGAAGAGAAAGAAGAAACTTCCATTTGAAACAGAATTTTAAAAACTGTATTTGTTTGCCCTTAGCTCGGGTGTGAGGACTCATTACGGACTAAATTCTTCATGTTTCATCTGGATACACAAAGACCAAGCTGGAGCTGGTAACTCGAGGGAACCAGTCTCCTGTGTTATTTCCAACTCTCCACTTATTAAAGTTAGACCAATGCTATTTTCTCTGTACTGAGTTCTATCAGAGACATTTTAAAGTGCTCTTTACTTGCTTGAGAGAAAGCATCTGGGCATTCTTGAGTGTTTTCATGGATTTTTATCCATGCTCATAAAAAAAGCCATAAGGTTCTTTTTTTTTTTTTAAAGCACCATTTCACTTCCTGATATAATTGTTTATTAATTTTCAGATCACTCTATAAATCATGTCCTCCCTATCAGGCTGTCATACACACATTGAAAGTTCTGCAGAGTAACAAAACAAACAAACAAAAATAACAACAAACCCCACCCCCCAAAAAACTTAGAAATTATGTTTCCCTCTCATAATCATTGATGCTAGCTTTCAATCTTGGCTGCGATATTTTCTTCTGAGTCACTATAAAAAACAACTCCTTCTAAACGCTTTTTATACTTAGGAGAAAAATGAAATCAAGTGCTTTCTTAGCATAATAAGTGAATGCATTATATGTTAACAAGCATTTTCTTATTTTTATAATGGCAAAAAATTGTTAAGCACTATTTCACTCTCCTTAATTGTAATAAAGCAGATTTGCTTTCAGACTGGAATACAATAAACTCTCATAAATAGCAGTCAACCCAAGGTGGGGTTGAAATCCCAGTGAAAATGCTGACCCTCTTCATAAGTGCATGTAATTTTATAGATAGACCAGGGCTTTATGGCTTCCCTAAAATACATATTTCCAACTGGTTTCCAGTTTGATAACTTCAGACATTGAGCTATAAATGGAAAAAGAAGAATGAAGAACAAGAAAAAGGAAGAGGAGCAGGATGCTGATGACAAGGGGGACGAGGAAGGAGGGGACATTATTTTGCTAAAACCCATAGTTACACATACAACGATATGGCCTTCTTCTTTAAAATCAACTTTCAGTAGATCTGCACAAGCAGGCAGCCAGCTGCAGTTATACTGACTTTTAGAAAAATATTTATCTAATTCCTACACAAACAGCAAGGTCAAGCTTTTATGTTCCACCTTCTCTATCAGGTTTCCAACCCCAGAGCCAGCAATGATGTTCAGCCTCCCCGAACTCATAGAGTATTTATTCTTGCTGCCACTGATTTGGCACTTAGCGTACGCTACCAAGCTTTGTTAATTATCTTTTTTATGTACATGTCCTGTCTGTCCAAATAGCTGACTCTCCTTGACTGTAAAGGCAGTATCTTAAAACACTTTGTATCTCCACCACACAGCAAAGGGTTTTGCTAGAGTAGTTTCAACATATGTTTTTGGATGATGGTGGTGATGATGCAGTAAAGGGGAGGCATTATGCAATGTGCCCTGTTATATGAAGGCATCTTGAACATTTTCTGCTATAATCTACCATCCAGCTCTGTGTGCCGTAGGAACTTAGCACATGTCTGGTTAATTTTAAGCAATTTCCTTTCAGTCCAAGTAAGTTGGTATTCAGTTATTGGACTAATTCACATTACGTTTCTGTGTATAGATGTGGGGCTCTATGCGGGGCTCGATCCCAGGACCCCAGGATCACGACTGGAGCCGAAGGCAGATGCTTAACCGACTGAGCCACCCAGGCGCCCCTGTGTATATTTTATTCTTCTAGGAGGTTCTTATACTCCTTAAACACTTTTGTCAGTGGCTCTCCATCCTGGATTTATATCAACATTGCCTCTGAAGCTTTATAAAATGAAGATGCGGGGCTCTTGGGTGGCTCGGTCGTTGAGCGTCTGCCTTCGGCTCGGGTCATGGTCCCGGGGTCCTGGAATCCAGCCCCACATCGGGCTCCCCGCTTGGTGGGAGGCCTGCTTCTCCCTCTCCCACTCTCCCTGCTTGCGTTCCCTCTCTCGCTGTGTCTTTCTCTGTCAAATAAATAAATAAAATCTTAAAAACAAAAAAAAGGAAGATGCCAGGTCCCCACCCAAGATCTAAAATATCAAAATATTTGGAGATAGGACACAAAATCTGCATTTAAAAAATATCTCTACTGACAATTCTGATGTGCGACCAGGTTTGAAAACTATTGAAAAACCTAATCAAACACTATTTTCTGGCCAATATAGCCTTTTTTCCCCACTCTCCTCAAATTTTTTTTCAGACTTTACACATTAAATCATACATGAAATAATGGTACATGCAAGGAGAGATCAAGTGGCTATAATTTATATGTGAATAAAATATTTAAATAATTAAATATGTGAATGAAACAAAAAATATGTTAAATGAATTATTTCTGCATTTCCCACACTGCTTTGCAAAAAGATTTAAAGCAGCTTTGAAAACAATTTTAGAATTAAACAAATACTGAGGGAACTAAGCTGAAGGGACACAAGGGTAGAAAATAAGCAACTCCAGAAAGACATGAGGGTAATGTTTGCAAACTAGAATGGAACGCATGGTGTCCTGTTAAAGGCATAAGGCAGTCCACAAATGCGGTTAACTCTGTGTTTCCTAGCAGCCAAAGCAAAGAGAGAAACACCGGTGCTGTACAGTTTCCATGATGTTAAAGTGGTTCACTCTTCCAGACACTGATGGATCCTTATAAAAAAGAGAACTTGTAGCTCTGGTAGGCAACACCTCCCACGCAGTCTTTCCCACAAACAATAGTGTATTTTCTCCCATTATTTCTTAAAGTTTCCATCAGTGTTGTCTGCTGGTACGATGACAACACAATATTTTGCAAAAGTGATTTGACAAGGAGCATAAACTGTTCAATTACTCAGGAAGCAAATTTTAGAAAACGATTGCCTTTCAGTTAATCTTCTATAAATAGTATTTCTTGTGACTGTATTTTTGAAAATGATTTGTAAAAGTTTAAGACTGTCCTCAAACATGGAGTCTGTTGTGTCAATATTCTCTATGGCTAATTAAAGTCAATTACTTGACCATCATCTGTGCAGAGGGATAGATCTGGTGTTTTTATTAAAAATAAAAATCCAAATTCAGACACATGCTGGAGATGCTGAAACCCCATTTCTCTAGAGGCCATTGGAAAAGAAAGTTCCCTTTGAGTGGGCCAAATTTTTTCTCAGAAAACAGTTCTTAGTCAGCTTTAACATTGGAATAGTGTTTATTGTATAACCTAAAATTCCCTAGAGTTGAGCTATGCACTGGATTTTTCCTTAAATATGAAGTTTCAATAAATATTCTGCTATGTTTACTCTCCTTCTTGGCTTTTCAGATAGAAATCTAAAGGTGATGGTCACCTCCAACTGACCTACAGTATCTGGTCATGTTGTATATGTCTGTCTTTAGTGAGTACATTTAATCTGAGAGATTAAACCAAAAGTACAGGATTTGGATACAGAAAAGAGAGAAGCTGCAGAGCTCAAAATTCCTGGAGAACTGAATTTCTGCCTCCCACCACTCACTGGTTGCATGGCCTTGAGCAAATCCATTCCTCACATGTAAAATTAGTATTTTACTCTTTTTCACCGTTTTTCTTAGCATTGTTGCTAAACATTTTTTGTAATGTATAAAATGCTTGCTAATTGCAGGTATTTATTTTTCTTTGGATTCTTTAAAAAGAACACTAGCACAGAGATTGAAGAGGAAAGCTTGATATCTTATGACTCAATGGACAGAGGCCACCTATAGGTACACACACACACACACACACACACACACACACACACAAGATCTGATTTCCTCCGCTCGCCTCATCTTTGCACATGAGTGCCGTGGTGGCTCTATTTTCATAACCCTCATCTTACCAGCTCAGTCCTAGGCATAAAGTACAAAATACATCACTAACTCCAAAACATTATTTTCATGGATTTTCTTTTCATGTGCTGTAGCTGGCCATTTATCGCGTGCTTACGACCTGCCACATTGCTTGCAGGCACTGACATTTGACTTTCCCCCCAGATGGTAAGTCCCAGGAAGGCAGAAGTCATGCCCATCTGGACTGCAGCTGCCTCCCCAAACCTTTGTAAAGTATGAGACACATAGTAGGCATTCAATAAAGAGCTGCAACAGAGTTTCTCATCCATTTGTTCGTATAACACTAGTATTATCATCCCCATTTTTTAGGTGAAGAAATTGAGGTTCCAAGAGAGGATGCAGTTTGAACAAGGGAATGAGGCTAATGGGGCAGAATTCAGATTTGAACCCACTTTTATAGAGCTCTCATGACCCTGTTATGTATTATTTTTCCTGTATATGATGCAAACTGTCCAATAACCTAGGTGCCCCTCAGGCAGCTAGGGCTCCATGTGTCACACATCGATTCTTATTTGTGATGTGAAAATCTAATCGGATTTATATGTCTGAGCAGTAAGTAAAATGAGCCATGTCCCAGGTTTGGCTTATAAAATGCACAGTATTTAGAAGAAAACAATTTATATTGCCCACTGTGTTCTTGTGCATGTTGGCTGAAATGTCTACAAATGTGGTTCTTAGTTTCCTTGCTACAAAAAGAAAGAAACTAACATGATTAACTGTAAGAATCGTAGTGTCTATGAGCTATGAAAAGAAACAAAAAACAGAGAGGAAAAAAAACTGGATTTTTAAAAGAAGCATTCATTCTTCCCATAGTGAGACTTGAGAGTCTTTTCTCTGTGAGATTTACTAAAAAGATGTCATTCAGGGCCTCTTTTCGCAGCACTGATTTTTGGGGAAACAAACGCTGGAGTCAGTACCAGTATAGTTCGATGACCTCAGGAAACTTGTTTCTGACCCAAACCCTCGCATTTCAGAGGTCTGGCCTGATTTAGAGGTACGGTTCTCCTCGCATACACTCAAATCATATCTCCTTTGTGTGGAAAAATAAGATTTCATGCACAATCAAGTTTATCTACCTCAAATCAATAAAAGCATTAAAACAGATATAAAAGAAATACAGTTAACCAATTTAAATATTATTGAAAGTCTTGTAGAACTACAGATATGCTGAATGTGAAATTTCCTAGTTGAAAGGTGTGTTGAAAGCGTTTCAGGCAACACTAGAATGCTTTCAAATGATGCGCAGCCACTTATGAAAACTATTCAGGTGCTTTCCCTAATCTGAAAGGGAGTGCTTTTTCATAGCATTAGTTTTATAATGAGCCTTTTCAGGCAAATTTCAAAGGGTGCATGGTTCACATACTTTAAACTAAATTCACTCATAATTTAGCAACCGACAAAAGCTAATGCTTAATTGTCTCTAAAGAGGCTATAGAAGGAAAACATTTTCCTTATTCACAAACATAGAGCTCAACAGTGGGGCTCCCTTCCATGACCACCCCTCCCTGATTTTCATAGGAACAATGGCTGGCCATGAGGAGACTGGGAACACAGATGCCAGGGTGACTCAGGAGGTTGAGATTCACTGGCTTTGCACAACTGGTCTCAACCCCTTCGGGGATAAAGCCTTTGGCCTGCACAGTGGAGGGGATCGAGATGTGTAATTTATGTAACTTGGGATATCTAACAGTTTACTATTGGCTGACACCTCGAGAGAAGTCTTTTAATTTGCTGAGCTCCACCCAACTTCCTCGGTGGCAAAATGAGGAGGCTGTGCTTGACAGATGGTCTTAATTATCACAGCGGTTAATAGCACAGACAGACACGGAAGCCAGAGGTTCAGCTTCATAGTTCTTGCTCTGCCACTTCCTAAGTGACTTTGGACAAGGAAATACAACTCTCTGTGCCTCAACTGCCTCGCTGGCAAAACAGGAGAAGAGTACAATCCTCTAAGACTACAGGGAGTGTTAAAATGAGTTCATGTATGTAAAGAATTCAGAACAATATGCAGTTGGTGGAAGGAAGTACCGCCTACATCTTAACTATTATTCTTATTATTCCATCGCTCCCATTTTTATATTCTCAGTCTCTTGGGAAAGCAACAACGTATTGTCTCACTTTTAATCATTTAGTTTTCTTTCTCTTTTGTGTGTCTTTCGATTAGTGGAGCCCCTTGGTAAAGTCTTTGGTTGCTCTGTTTTTCCTTTTGTACTAGAACTTTTGCCAAGTTGAACACACAAATGCCTTTTGAGGTACGGGGCACTGGAGAGAGGGGATTCTCTGAGAGGAGTGCATCAAGGAAGAGGGCAGCTCCCTTGGAAGATGGCATGTCAAAATATAATGATTCGACAAAGCCTTTTTGGAAAACACACACACACACACACACACACACACACACAAACTTTTGAACCTGTCTAATCCTGAGAAAACTAGATATAAGCAAACAGGAAAAAAAAGTATAAGAAAAAAAAAACTCGCTCTTGTAAACCTTTAAAATCTCGAGTCATTTTCATAATTGTGACACTTGGTACAATTTGATAATATCTTATATTGATTCTCAGGTTTTAAGACAATAATCATTACATTATTATCTGCAGCCTAAGCAGTGTAGCATAACCTCCTAATTAGGATAAAAAACAGAGCCGGGAGCGGCCCCAGCAAGTCACAACAAGTCAATATTTTTAATAAGGATTAATTAAAAAAAAAACTCTACAAGGTTGTATTAGAGGCAGTTCTGGCATGTCTATTGATTAACAGTTGGCATTACATCTCATAAAGGGCTCATTATGTAAAGCATCAATCTAAGTGTGATGTTCCCTCCCCCACCCCTTAAATACTATTGATTTGCTGTGATGTGTTTTTTAAAGCACACTTTGGGAACTGAAAAGATTGAGAATGGGGTCCTGCAATCACATGGTCCATCACACCGCCAGGCACCCAACAGAAATGGCAAAGAAGACTAATGGCTTCTGCTTCTCCCCCAGAGTCAGCCTCCACTGAGTTCTCAGGTTGGCAGAGGAAATGTGCTTAACCACACCATCAACCAAAGGGATCCAGATTCGAAATGGGCACCCACCATCAACTCCCCAGAAGGGTGTCAGCTCAAGCTGGCATTCTCCTGAAAGAGGACGGGTTTGTTTTGTTTTTTTTTCCTGCCCCGGAATAATTTCATGTGTGTTCATTCTCCAGTCCCCACTATTTCCTTTACATATTTATTTATATGCAAATCAACAACAATGCCATTTGGAAACCACCTCCAGTGCCCTTCTAAAGACTGCAGCACTAGGAATCGGCAGGAAGACAGCACGGCCACAGGTGCCTGCAACTCATGAATATGCAGCTCTGACATTTGAAACTCTTCAGCAGATTTCTCAACTCCTTTCTTCATTGACACCAATTCACTCCCAATCACAAGGGTTTTCAAGTAAACAACGTTGGTTGGAGGCTGCTGCAAATACTTCCTGAAGTAATCTCAGTCCATGCTTCTTAAAAAAAAAAATTGCAGACGGATCCCCTTAATAATATACAGAGAAACTTCAATTCTTAAAAAAAAAAAAAAAGTCTGTGTGGTTGATGCTAGGTGGCAGTGCTGTGTAATTAAAACTCTCGAAAGGATTCCACTAGAATTTGTGAGTCACGCCACCGACTTTTCTAAACACAATCATAAGGTATAATTATGAGTAAAATACGTTAGGAACTCATAGTTCTTGCTTAGAAACTCATTAAGAAGTCATGACAGAGCCTTTGCCACTTGAAGGTCAGTATTTTTCAAAAACAACCTAAAACAAGATTAATCTAAGTGTGTATATTATGCATTTTTAAAATGACCAAACGAATACCAATAATTTACCAGAAAATGTATTATTTAGATAAAACAAGCTATATTTTTCTGTTACCTATGATATCATGCATATGTAATTTTAGGAATCTTCCACCAATAATCTTTTAATGATGGAAAAATCTAGAATACTGCTGTGTAGGTGTCATACTGTAGCATCGACAGGAACCGTTTATTCATTCGTTTGTTCTAAAGATCTATGAAGACCTACTATGTAGGCTAAGTATAGCAATAGGCACGATGAAGGAAATAAAGATGCGTAATTCATGGTCCTTGTACTCAAGGATATTGCACTATAGAAGGAGAAAACTAAATACCAGCTCGACAAGGTAGAAAATAAGTATGAGCCTTGCAAGAGGGCACATAGCAGCCTGGACAGAAGAGACTCAAGAGGCCAGGGTAGGCCTTCAATGAAGATTAAAAGACTTTGAGACTTGCCTCTGTTCCTTCTTCCTCCCAGTGTAACCCTTCCCCCATAAATGATCTGTGGCGGGGGGCGGGGGGAATAAATCTATCCATGTACTTTTTATCTAAACTGAATCCTCTCCCACACGATGGGGGAAAGGAACACTGAATTGGCTCTAGTTTTGAATGGGAGCTTTAGAATGTTATCACCTTAGTTTTTCATTCTGGCTCTATCTTTAACTAGACATGTGATGTTGAACAAATTGCTTAACCTCTCTATGTCTTAGTCCCATCATTAAGCCCCCAATCACATTGGGGGCATGCTTCGCATGCCATCCACGGACAATCCAATGTGAATGTCTCCCCCTAAGACTACCATGTGAATTTTCCTCCTGAGTTGATCACCATGATGCTCTTGCATCCCTCTATGCTGATGTTTATTTGCCAGAATTGTAGGCTTATTAGTCCATTTCTGTCCAAATAATTAATCCTTGTAAAAATGGCCTACAGTGGCCAAATTGGCAGGATACTGGTCACCAGCTTTGCAGTAGTTCTCAAACTCTAATGCACTAAGAGTTCACTTTTATGCAAATTGTGATTCCTGAAGACCCCATATAATTCAAGACATACAATTCAAGGTAAATTTTCCCATAGGAATATACATCTGCAACTGTTAGTAGCATAAATGGGTTTTATTTCCAGTTTTAATTTTCTCAGTATTGCCTCTAATATTTTATGGAGGCCAGTGTCCCACATTAATAATATAGTGTACATTAGTGGTTGTTAGATCTTTTTAACAAAACTATCATCTCATGTAACTCCCTTTTCAAAATCTGTGCTTAGCATTTTTCAACACGAGTGAGAGCATTACCATTTAATGAATACCTGGATGGCATGGTTATAATATACAAAATACAAAGCAACAGTGAATATAGCAATGATATAGCAAAAATTACCAATATTATTTGTACAAAAAAAACCCAATGTGGTTCGATGATACAAAAAAAATAGATATTTGAAATTACCAACTAAACTAGCATTACTGATGGTAGTTTATAATTCATCTGGTTTGCCAGCTTTAAAATAGCAAATCTCAACTGTAATTTTTTATAATTTGAGGGAATCACACTGTTTCAAATTTTGCCTACAATATGCATTTTGTTTTATTATGTTAAAATTATACTATTTCAAATTCACATAAAATGTAGCATCCTCGTCAGACGAATAAACTGGGATACTTGTTAAAAATGAAGATTCCTGTTTTCTACTCCAATGTATATATGGGATAGAGTGCATTTTTGGCAAGCAGCTCAGATAACATTAGAAAATTCTGGTGTGGGTGGTATAGGTGGTCCAATGAAACACTGATGTAATTCCTCTACTTTTTGAAAACCCAAGCTGAAAAAGCCTTAAATGAAAGGCTTCAGCTTATATAAAACAAAGCAGGTTTATTTTTATGCAGTTCTTCAAGTTTAACTTTGTATAAAGCAAATGTACTTGAAATGTACTTCATCATCTGGGGAATGGTTCAATAAGCCATGGTACATCTATGAGCCAAAGGCCAGTTACCACTTTGTACCTAATCAGTCTTAAAAAGCTCCACAGGGGAAGCGTTGGAAGCGTTGTATCTGAAAGATTCATGCCACACCTCATTTTAATCATGGACACAATAACCCCCATCTCTTCAAAGTCATTTAGCTGTGAATTTTCAAGAATACATCAAGTAGATTTTCTATGGGCCCATCTGTGCGGCACATTCATTTTCTGTGACTGTTTTGCTGAGCACAATGAAAACCTTGACTACTAATGAACAGGGACCCAGAGAATGGCAGGGCGGTGGCGGCGGCCGAAGCAGCGGCGGCTCTTGGGGAGAGACGAATCCTTTCACCTGGAGCTGCTCCCGCAGGTCGATCTGTGGAAGCTTTTCAAGGAAAGCCTTTGAGTTGAGCGGCTTCTCTCTCTTCTAGTCTACTTGAGGAATAATTTCTACTATGTTCTTCCTGGCTATAAAGCCAAAAAGCTAAAAGCAAACTTCTCTATGGTGTTCAACAAAACTTGGGGTGCCAATGAGACAGAAATGTCTGAAACTACTAGAAAGAAGGGCTCTGGTGCATAAGCACTATAAATTGAGAAAGTAAGAATTTGTGCTTTGGAGACATAACTTCTATAATCTGTTCAGTTTTACTCTCTGTAAAATGGGACTCATAAAATTTACCTCATGGGACTGTTACGGAGAAAAGGAGATAAAACATGTAGAGTTCTTAACAAAGTTAATGGTAACTGAAAAGCATATCACCAGCTAATATATCATATATATGACATATATTATAATATATAAATCAATCTAATGTCATCTGTCATTAGTATTATTAAGAAGAGAAACAAACTATAATCCCATAGCATCATGGCCAGTCAATCTACGCATAGAGCTGTCAGTAATAAATCACTTTCGAGCAAGTACTAAATATAGAATACCCACCACCCCTGGGATTACAGTCTTTGGGACATGGGGTAATTTATCAGTTTAGCATTAGATGGAAAAAATAGTTATTATTATGTTATCATACAGGTGAAAGAGTGAAGAAAACACATTCCTGAGCCAAGTACACTTCAACACAGCATTGTGAATAATAAATATATTTCTAAGGAAACTCACATTGTAGTATGGGCTCCAGCATCAGTTACGCCCAATTGCATTAAAAATGATTATTCTCTGAGTCCACATGGATATCTCAGTGATAGATGATGATCAAACCATCTAATTTCATCAATTCTTACATAAATATTTATAATATTTTGGAGAATCTTATCCTCAGAGTTAGGCCAATGTAGAATTCATAATCAATCACCCAAATTTTATCCTGTTGGTTGAAATGATGTAATTATTAAAAATATTCATAAAATCTTAGTAGGTTGATTACAACTTAGACACAATAGTCACTGATTTTCTTTTTCCAGAAGGGCCTAGGAAACCGGTTTAACCAAAAGCAGAACTGTGAGATACTTATTTTGAGGAAGAAATTAATCAGGGGACAAGAGATTATTTCAAAAGAGAGACTGAAATGGAAAATGGAAGAAATTAATCAGGGGACACGAGATTATTTCAAAAGAGAGACTGAAATGGAATCTTTATCCAAAACCCTCCTTGGAACTCCCCAAGTCTTTCCCCCTCACAGAGTTGTCATAGGCATTTGTGACTGCAGTAACTTACCACAGTCTACCTTGTCTTATCATTATTTACTTATCTGGGTTTATTAGATTACAATCTTGTGAAGGGAAGGTAATACATTCTCATTTATGTATTTTCTCCCATATTGCCTAACATACAATTTCGCTCATGGTGTTTGTTCCATATACTGTTACAAAACTGAATTGAAGTGTGAACTATATTGCTCAAACTACATAGAAAAAATGTGTAAAGGCAGGCATTTAAAAAAGCAATGCAAGTGCAAACAGATTTGGCAGTTCAAGAAGGAGTATTCATTCAAGAAAAGGGAAATTTATTTCTTTTCAGGTTAGACAAATATTTTAATATTTAGAACTGCTTCATACAATATGATTGCTTCCCTTCATGCATGCGTCCACTCATCTCACCTCTCAGGAAGAAGCATAGCAGGGTGGGTAGAAATGGGCTCTGGTTTCAATTGTTTGAGTTTCAGCCCTACGTCCACCACTATTGGCTACTTGATCTCTGGTAGATGATATCACCAAACCTCAGCTTCCTACTGTGTGAAATAGGAACAATACCTACAATAATACCTACTTCATGGAGCTCTCATGTGAGATAAATGAAATAATTCATGCAATGTACTAAATAAATTTGGCCATCAATTTTATTTGAAACTATTATATTTATAGCACTGTGCTATTCACTGCATGAAGTTTAAGACATTAAGGCATGATCTCCTACTCCTAGAAGTTTGCAATATACCAGGTAAGCAAGGCACAAAGGAAAAAGTTTATTGCATATGACTAATTGCCATATTAATTCAGTGGCCGCTGAGAGTTGATATAGTTGAATAAGGGAAGAGAAGCATATGCTTACTGAGCCTTATTAGCATCAGACATTACCCAGAAAACCAGACCTTGCTTTTTTTCTTTCTCTCTTTTTTTAGTGGTTGGGTTACTCCTGGACCCTGAAAAAAACAGGATTTCAAATTCTGGCATTTCAACTGAATTGGGTGAATTATGTGAGGAAAAAAAAGTGGTTTTACAAAAAGCAGGAAATACTATAAAAATAAATCATTAGCTGCCTTAAATTAGAAACTTTAATCACTCAGTCAATATAAGTTATGGAATAACAATATTACCAAAAATAACACTTATTGAGTTCTTTCATATGCCAGGAAAACTAAGTGCTTTTCATATGCATTCTCTCATTTTTCCTTATAATGGTGCTATGAAGTAGGTGCTATTCTTATTCTCATTTTACAAATAAGAAAAAGGAAACCTGAAGAACATAAGCAATTCACCCAAGGTGCCAAGATAGTGTGACTGCCTACTAAGAACCCAGTAAGAGCAACATGAGGAGTTATGAAGAAAGTTGTGCAAGGGGCATCGCTTTCTAATTCATCCTTTTGAGTCCCCTTAGATAAAACTAGAAGCTACTAGCTCCTACCCAAGGCTGAAAGAAATCTCCACAGAGCAACTTTGTTCCCACTCTGACCACTGACTTGAATAGAACAAAAAGCAAAGAGAAATGGCTTCCAAAATGGAAGACAGAGGCAACATGTTCCCACTCAATGTTAGCATGATCTGAGGTACATTTGGATGTCAGGAGCAACATTTACAAGGCCAAAAGATCTCTCAAGAACACAGACAAACCCAGACATGGGAAAACATTAAAGTCCTCATTAACTTACCTTAAATTACACTAGTATTTTCAAGAGGAGGAGCAGGTAAGTGAGGCTAAGCAAAATCCCTGTACCTTTACATCTTCTTGAATGAAAACCTTTAAAAGAGCTCTAATCCAAGCCAATATACCAAAATAAATTGACTTGCAATCTAAATCTTCAGGTAATATATGCATTCTCTATGCCTTTAAAAAAACATTAATTATGTCCATGTGATTCTAGAGCTCTTTGGTGCATATCTGACTTATTTATTTTACAGCACTTCTCACTTCTAAGTTAGCAAATTTATGAGACCATTCAACTGCTTTTTCTCCAGGACATGGTACCGTAAAGGGTTTTACTCTAAGTTTCTCAAGGCTTAGTCATCTACTATTAGCTTAGAACGATTAAAATAGACACTAAGCTGTATCAGTTTATCTTAGACAATCATGTCATTGCAAAGAATACATGTTTACTTGTCATGAATATCAGAGACAACCAAGAATCTCTATATCGGTTTTCTCTCTCCCTTCCTGTCTCTTTCTCTCTCTCACACACACATTTTTCCAAGAATGTCCCTCTCTCTCATGAGTTGATTTCAAATTAAAAAATGATATTACTCCCTAAAAGAAATTATTTCATTCTTAAGTGCAATTTAAGACTTAAATAAGAATATCCCTTAGTAGTTCTTTATGCAGCCCTTTAGAAATTTAGAAGGCATGCTTATGCATGCGGTCTCATTTTGCTGAAAGGAAACTCAAGTCTGAGGAAGTTGTGTGGCCTGTGTTTGAGAACACCTGGCGCAGAGAGAACTCTAAGTAACTGCTAGCCCCGAGGGGCCCCCAGTCGTCTGACTTCAGGATTGGCTGCAAACCCACAGTTCACAGGCCTCATTTGACTTACAGCTGTGTTTTACACGGTCCACACATAATTTTTAAAAATTGAATTCCTTGCCAATATTTAAAAACAATTTTTTTGTAACATAAATAAAATCTTTATCTCCAGTTCACTTTAAAATCAGAAGATCTGACACCACCAGGCTAGCATCTCTCAAGAGAACAATGAGCGGGTGCTCAGTAGCCGTGCTCATGTGTTCTCTCCCTTGTTTTGGCTTTGCCCATTTATTTTGTGCAGCCTCCTTGAGGCATCTGAATTTAGACACTGCACTGATCATGTGTCATACAACAAAGAGTCCCAGTCCATGGAGAAGTGTCACCAATGTCCCATCAAGAGAGAATATGGAAGGCAGAACTGAATTTTAAGAATCAGAATTTTAGAACTGGAGTAGACTTTCATTCAATCTCGAAGTTTACCATCAAGTGTTACAGGGCTCTGGGACAATCTTAAAAAGTCAATTCCTTGGGCGCCTGGGTGGCTCAGTCGTTAAGCGTCTGCCTTCGGCTCAGGTCATGATCCCAGGGTCCTGGGATCGAGTCCCACATCGGGCTCCCTGCTCAGCAGGAAGCCTGCTTCTCCCTCTCCCACTCCCCCTGCTTGTGTTCCTGCTCTCGCTGTCTCTCTCTCTGTCAAATAAATAAATAAAATCTTTTAAAAAAAAAAAAAAAGTCAATTCCTAGAGCTTTTCCAATATTAAAATCTAATTACCAATGCACTAAATTGGCTTTCTTTTTCTAATACAAAATTATCTTATTTAAAAGTTTGATTCTAATACTCTTCTTTACATCTTACATCTTCCTTCAAGAGGCTCTTCTTTTATTTATTTATTTTTTTGATGTAGCAATAATTATTTCAAGTCACAGTAACTAACATTAGTTATAGTCGCTGCTAATCAAATGTTTCAATGATGTGTGCTTTAAAGTAACACATGATTTTGTCAGATAAACATGGGGGAAATCTATTTACTACTGAGTATACTTCCTTGTTAAAAAATATTTCCAAACCTGGATCTCCAGGGAGATTAAAAAAACAAACAAACAAACAAACAAAAAACACCCCCCCCCCCCGAAATCTTTGATTAGTGAAAAGATTGGGAAACATCAACTTTTTTTAATACCTTGTTTATGGAATACAGAAGAGAAAGCTGTGACCTAAACAAATTAAGTGACTTAGATAAGACTGCCCAATTGTCAAAGCTTGGGACTAAAATTCTAAGTTATATGTTTGCTCCAGGATACATGATCTGCCCAAATTATCTTTTTTTTTTTTAAGATTTATTTATTCACTTTAGAGAGAGAGGGAAAAAGAAAAAGAGAGAATAGGCAGAAGGGCAGAGGGGGATGGAGAGAGAGAATCCCAAGCAGACTCCTGCCATGCACGGATCCCAACACAGGGTTCAATCCCATGACCTTGAGATCATGACCAGAGCCGATATCAAGAATTGGCTGCTCAACCGACTGAGCCACCCAGGTGCCCCAAATTATCTTTCATCAGATTTGGGATATGCCTAGTTCTCTCTAGTGTAGATTAAAACATTCCCTTCCCAAGCATTTTATCAGATACTGTGGCAGGCTTTGGGGATCCAAAAACCAATAGCTTACAGTCCCTTTCTTCATGTGACCTTTTCTAGTGATGAAGGTAAGCAGAGAGATAATAAAATAAGGTGTCATAGGTACCATGACAAAAGGGGACAAGAGAAGAAAAAGACAACATAAAGGCAGAAACATTTTGAACATGTCAGGAATGATGATAAGTTCCGTTTTGAGGGGGATAAGGTTTGAGGACACTGAAATCTAGGCAGAGCAGCTGGGTGTGTGAGTAACAATGGTAGGCAGAACTCTTTTCCCCTCACCCTTAGGCACTGATGTCATGTCAAATACAGTCCATGGCAAAGGGACCTTGAAGAAGCAAGTAAGGTTATTAATCATCTGACCTTAAAATAGGTAAATTATCTTGGATTATCCAGGTAGGTCCAGTATAATCACATAAGCCTTTAAAAGTAGAGCTTTCTTCTGGCTGAGAGACTAGAAAAAGTCAAAGGAGGGGCAGAAGTGGACGTTGGAAAGATTCCAAGAGGCACCATCACTGGCTTGAGATGAAGTGGGCCCCATGTCAACGAAATGGGAACTTCACTCCTACACCCCCAAGGAACTAAATTCCCCTCACCACTTGCATCAGCTTGGAAGTGGATTCTTCCCCAGAGTTCCAGAAAGGAACGCAGCCTTGCTGACATCTTAGTTTCAGCCTTGTGAGCCTTTAAACAGAGAACCTGACTTAGATATACTGTGCCCAGACCCCTGACCCATGGACATGGTGAGATAATAAATAAGCATTGTTTTTATTTTAATTTTTTTTAAGATTTTATTTAATTATTTGACAGAGAGACAGCGAGAGAGGGAACACAAGCAGGGGGAGTGGGAGAGGGAGAAACGGGCTTCCTGATGAGCAGGGAGCCTGATGCAGGGCTTGATCCCAGGACCCTGGGATCATGACCTGAGCTGAAGGCAGACGCTTAACGACTGAGCCACCCAGGCGCCCCGCATTGTTTTGATTCGCTAAATTGACACTCACTTGTTAGGCAGCAGTAGAATACGAAAATGGCATTTTAATTAAGAAGTTTAGGGGATGATGTAAAGGAAAAAAATTCTTCCTTATCCTTTCTAGCACCTTGCAGTTCAAAAGGAGAGTTATCTACACATAAATCTGATGTGTCAGTTGAAGATTAACATTTATTTAAAGTGGGGGTAGAAATGAGAAAGAGGAAGAACTGGTATTGAAAGGAAAACAAACACACTTAGTGGAAAGATTCCCTCTGTACTGGGCATTCCCAAGGGGCTTTACATTATTATTTAATCATCATGCCAAAGTGGTGGAAGAGATATATTATTCCTCCCATTTTGCAGATGAGAAGACTGGGGCTGATAGGTATGAGCGATAGGTCAAAGACCAACAGCTCATCAGTGGGCAAGTCAGGATATGCTTTCAAATAACTCAGGTCATCCTGATGAGGAAGCTCCTGTGGCTCGTTTGTAATATATGCATGAGGTCTGTTGTTCAGATCATAGTTGTCTGCATTTATGTGTACACAGCAAAAGTGGTCACTTTAAAAGCCCTGCTTGAAACAAAAATTCTTGAGCTTTTGAAGAAAGCTTTTGGCAAACAGGACTCTAATCTGCGGGAGGCGTAGTTTTCTCCGAGTAATTATTCTATTTTCTCTGCAGTAATGTCCTCAGACAAGGACACCGGGCTTCCCTGGCCCTGGCATCACAGTAAATTTGACCACTGCAGCATATGGTGCCTGATGCTAGAAATGTGGCCCCTCTGAAGTCCAGAATTAAGATTAGCAATCCTAAATTGGATTCCACTGAGGATGTCTATGCATTTTTAATTCCTGTGTCGAGGGGCAAGAATCTTCTGGCATCTGCTCCGGGAAATCTGTGTGTGCATTTCATCTGGAAAGCTAAAGGGATTTTCTCACACTCTGGTCCATCTTGCTCCACTGTGGTTTATCCACATTAATCTTCTCACTGATTTATCTCTTCTCATTCTCAACAGCTTGGATGCTATTGCTTCAATTACTTTCTTTGGGAAATTATTCTGTTGTCTAATTGACCTACTATTAATTTTATTTTCTATTATCTAATTTATTCCACCCTCCTCTTTCCCTCCACCCCCTAGTTTCAGGCCATTACTTCTTATTTCTTTCAGTTCCATTCAATTGCCTTTTTTTTTCTTTCAGGCCCTATAATAATCTCTAACATCGGCAAATACAGAGAACATAACATCCGCAGTGAAGACAGTGAGATGCAAAACTTTACACTACCTACTCACTCCTTCCATTGTGAATATTAACCTCTCCTCGTTATTATTTAAAAATGGCTGATTTTCTTTTCCTAGATTTTATAACTCCTCACATTTTATAGCTCTCAAATTCTTTTTTTTTTCCACCCTCCCTCACTTCTTTTTAACTTTCCATTCCTCTTTCTTTATTTTCTTTACTTCTCTTTCTGTCTTTCTTTCTTTCCTTCTTTATGTAAAGTGCACTATTTTCATCTGGCCTACAGAGGCAAAGTGTTTATTTGACATATTTTAGAAAACACAAGAAAGTATAAAAAATAAAATTTGAAAAAAAATCCATAATCCTAAAGACCAAGATAACTGCCAATAACATTTTGCTAGAGTCCTGTTATGATAGCATGACATATTCTAACCCACTGAGGGCTTTATCGAAATCAATGGTCTTTAACCTTTTGTTAAGGAGAGTCTCTACTGTCCACTCTCTTCAAATGCAGAGGACTTTCCTTCCTACCTGACAGACATGAAAGAAAGTCATGAATGTCTACAGTAGTTCAAGGAAGAAAATGATTGCTTCAGTCTGGGGAGATGCAGGTCTGCTTCATGAAAGTGGTAACAAGTGAGCTCCACTATCGAGGGGGAATATGGGGTTAGTTCTTGAACTGCCGTGGAAGATAGGGAATAGGAAAGGTATTTCAGAGAGAAATTGTGGTGTGAGAAAAAGAGGGGCAGCTTTTGACCAGCAGAAGCCATACCTGAAGAACACGGAGTAGTCCTTCATTCATGGGCAGAAAGGGTAACAGAAGGAATGCGGTAGAACTCTAGACGAGGAAATTACGTTAGCCAGAAAGTATGAGGGTGTGGAATGGCAAGGAAAGGAATGTAGCAAACAGGGACCCCTGACTATTTCAAGCACAGTCAAGACCACATTACAGAAAATCATTCAAGTAGCACTGAGAGGTGATATTGTGTGGTGAAAAGAATACGTGTTCTGAATTGGATTGGCACAGGTTCCAATTCCAATTTCTCCCTTTATAAGATGTGTGTGGCATTTGGCAAATTACGTATAATCACTATACCTCAGGTTCCTCAAGTGGAAATAATACTACATAGGATTTGTCTTGGTTTGAGTCCCCTGGAAGCAGAGCCTGAGAGGAAGAGTCATGTGTAAGTGACTTAAGGAAGCTCTCCCAGCAGAGACTTGTCTCCTTCCCCCAAGAAAGAGGAAAAGGGAACACACCCAACAAGGTTTCAGACTAAGGCCAAAGAGATTAGCTTCAACCTCATCCTCCCAGGTGACTCTATAATACAAGTTACACCTCAGAGATAACTTGATCCAAAGCAAGGGAGCTGGGGTTCTTCTACTCCCAGGTGCCACACCGATGACTGGGAGAATGGGAGAGTCATTAGTTGGAATATGCTTGTCAATGGGTAGAATTTGGGGGAGGAAAGCAGGAGGATAAATTCCACTGTGGACATGATGATCTAGGCCAGCAAATGAAGAAGAGCTCTTGCTTTCTTCTACAGGACACCTAAATATAACTACAAAGTTAATTTTAGTTGATAAGAAATATAATTAACCATTATTACTCATTTAAATCCCTTCACTTCCCCTGCAGAGAAGAGTAAATCCTGGGGAAGGTAGGTTCTTTGCTGAGCAAAATGAGGGGGTGGGCATGTGGTATGGATATGTCCAGAGAGAGGTAGGCAGACAGAAAAAGAGGTAGGGAAGGACAGATCTGAAGGGAAACGTGAGGGGATCCTGGAGAAAGACCTAGAGAAAGAACCTGAAAGGATAGGAAATAGTCCAAGAAGGCCATGACCACCATATCGAGAGAGGAGATTTGGGGAACCCAAGAAATCTTTACCAGAATGTTCAGAGAGTTTTGCTACGTGGTATTTCTTCCCATGAAAAGTCAATAGAACATACATCCTCAACTGGCATCTTTAGGAGTGAATGTTGGGGTGTGTATGAGTGTGTGCGTTGGAGGGAATAGGTTCTGTGTGAGACCTGAGGGGGTCCCCTTTGTGCTTCCAACAATTGCCTGCCTGGAAGGCAATTATATTTGGGTTGTGCAAGAAACCAGTTCACTGTAAGAAAATGCTAAACAAGATCTCTGAAAGCCTGGTCTCCAGGCAGTCAGAAACAACCCAGAACAGAGCAGAGACTGGAAACAGTGGGGAGAGAAAGGAAACTGCATCTGAACTCAATTATATCAGTCAGCCAATCAGTTCTCCAAGGCACTGCATATTATTCCGAGTAAAAGTTAAAACAAAAAAGAAAATGGAGACTAATCATAAAAAAGCTTAATCATGAAAATAGAGCACACGCATCTCTAAACAAAGAGCCCCCGGAGCCAATCACAAGCCCAAAATGAAGCGATATACACTACAGTTGTAAACTGGCTGAAGCATCAAGAAAAAATCCCAAGTTAATCAGAAGGCATTCTTTCTATACAGTAAGCTCATAGCCATTACAATCCACTGTGCTAATGACCATTACTCAAAATGATAACATCGTAACTAAAATCACCATTTGTTCAAGTTAATTTCTTAAAAATCTGTGATTTTCCTCCATTACATTTAATATTTATGAATCCTAACTCACTGGAACTTCTCTATTTTCTGGTTATTACCATCATTTTCAGGATGTGAAATGAAGGTCATTAAAGTTGGACTTTTCCTTTTCTTTTTCATTTACCTAGCATTACGTCTTTAAAAGGCAATATAATTCCAATCAAATAGTTGGCATACAATAACAGTTTTGCCTTTACTCGAATATTATGTTATTGGGAACAAAATTCAGGTGCCATTAGCTTGATCAGCTGCATATAAGTATGTCTCACTTCAAGCAATAGCTACTTTCTGACAAATCTGGCTAGAAAGTGAATACTTTTGTTAGGTACATCCCGATTCCACTCTGACTTCTTTCATCACAGAGGGAAAAAAAATACTCAAAAGAAACTGAAAACCACTGGTGAAGATGAAATGAAGTTGGCAGGAAGGTTAATGGTATGCTGGGCATAATGTTCTGTGCTTTTCTTCCTCATCCTTTCCTCCTTCCCTGGAATTTCTCATTTGTCTCAGGATTCCTTTGAGATATAATGTGCATGGTTCTCTGAACTCAGTGCCTTCCCAATTTTTCTGGGTATTTGGTGTGTAAATGAAGTTGGTTCAATATGCCAATGGGTTCTTGTAATCAAAGAAGATATTTCACAAATTTAATTTTAATTTCACAAGTCTTTGGATTCTGAAAAGGAAATGTATACCCTCTGACAGATATTACCTAGTGGAAAAATCTCTGAAATGTAATCCTGCTGCACTTAGATTGCCCCGTGTGCACTCATTCTCATGTTATGCCTCTCCCGGCTTGGCAACACTGGGGAGACAAGTTTTAATTAAACACATTTAACAAAAAGGGAGATTTAAATCTCCGTAAGATCCTATATATTGGGGGAAGACTTATTCTTAGACCTTGGTTCTATGTAACAACTCTCCACTCCCACTCCTTATCCAAATTTAGGAGACACTTTTCGCAGAGAGAAAATTCCAGAAAAGTTTCTCTGGCATTGCCTTTGGACCCCTCCTGTACACAGGGGAGGGAGAGAAAGAGAGGGAGAACTTAATGCAATAAAATGGTGACAGAAATAAGGGCTCACTCGAAAGTGAAAGGCTCCACTCAGACTGAACTAATATGGAAAGGTCTCTCATGCTGGGAAAATGAGTTGAAAAGAGCCCATACTGGGAATCAACTCCCACCATCACTGTAAAAAATAAATATGAAAAACAACAACAACAACAACCACCCAACGTAATGCCACTTTTTGGTTTCAAACTAAATGCTTTGCCTTTGGAGAATTCACACAAAAGAAAAAAGGGTGGTGGGGGGAGGTTTGCTGGAAGACATTTCTGCTTTACTCTCTTTGAATTAGAGAAAAGATTCAACCCTTTTCATGGCTGGCTCACCATCATAGGAGGCAGTGGGTGGTGAGGAAAATGGAGGCTGGTATAAACCAGCCTTGCAAAAAAGTACCTCAAAGTACCAGCACCTTCCAGACCAGTGATCTATCCTCCTTCCTACTCAGCAGTGTACAAAGACATTTATACCTCAACCCAAGTACAACTTACACACCATGGACAAAGTAGGGATGGGGCTATTTTTAGGGCTGTCTAAAAGAAATTCCACTGACATTTAAAACAGTAAACAGACAAGGAAAAAAAAAATGCAGTCCCTTCTTTCTAGGAGCTCATATTATAATTTAAGGACTTATTTGACAGCTGGTTGAGAATCATGTCAAAAGGAGGTAAGGCAATCCTCACCACCCTCAATAAGCTTATTTCACAGAAGGGAGAAAATGTGAAGTAAGGGAAAGGACACAACGTGGAAGAGTCAGACGGGCCAGTAGAAGTAAGAGCAGATACTGAGAAAGACTAAACAGAGAAAGTAGGAGCCCACCGCCCCCTGAAAATGGCAGAGTATCCAGTCAGTTACCGTCATGGAGATGGAAGGCAGATTTGGTGCATGGGAGGAGAGAGGAATATGGAATTAAAAGCCTCTTTAAGTGCTGGGCTTGGGAAACTCAATAGATCTTGGTAACTCAAACAGTGGCCCAGAAGTTGATGGTGAATTTGATCCTCCCTCCAGGGAAAAGATGAGAATGCCAGCTACAAGAAGGTATAAATTGAACCACCAGATAGCAGGCCGATTAAAGCAGAAACATATTACTCTCTGTGCAACCGAAAGTATTCACATGTCTTTATGTTCACAGTCCTTTAAACACAGAGCAACTCAATAAATTCTTATTTATGTGATGCCATCAGCAGCAGCAATGCCTAGATAGTTTCCTTCTTTTGTTTATAGGCAGAAGGGGATACGATGCATGGGATTTTTTCCTCTCATATCAGCTAGTGACTACCCTCTAAGTTGCAATGTTAAGATGGGAATTGAAGGATTTTGACAGTTTTACCATACATCTTTTTATTCACAAAGACTTCTAATCTTGAAATTGGTTCTTTGTTTTAAATCTGGCATCTATTGATTAACCGTGAGACCCAGCGCAGCTCACGGGGGGCTGAGGTGGGGTATACACTATGGAATTAGGACAGTTAAACACTGAAATCGATCCTGCCTTTCTCCTGCCACTGTTGCTGTAGCAAGCAGTTTCTCTAAGCTATTAATTTTATTATTAGCACACCTGGAGGCATTGCTTCCCTCAGGGAAAAGCAATTCAACTGTGTGTGCTACAAGGCCAGTGGCGGATGATCAATGGCACAGCTGGGATGGGACGGGGAGTTGCGTCCTGTCCCCACCTACGTGAAATGGGGGGGGTGATCTTTCTTGCAAAGCAGGGGACACAGAATAAGATGTTGTTTTGGATCTCTTTCAGCAAACTCTGGCTACCAGAAATTTGCTTTTTGTTTGTTAGTAAAGAAGAAAATATGGAAAGAGAAGTCCTCTAAATTCTAGTCCTGACTCTGCCGCTTCATTCTGCGGCTTCCCGCAAGCCATTTCCCATTCTAGTCCTTGTGTCAACAGGACTGGAGAAGGGAGGAGTCACACCCAGATCCAAGACTGTAAACTGGCAGCTCCTGGGCTTAACTCTCTTTCTGAGCGCATTTCTTTTGGCCAATGTAATGTTGGTCCTGTAAGCGGCATAAAATTTTATGCAATTTTCAAAAACACAAATTATTGGCTGACTTTCAGAAAGCAGAATATTTCATTTGAACATCTGGATATCTGGTTTCTCATTTAAAAATGAGATGCATGCACAGCACTGGACCTCGGTGGCCTATTGTGGAATTGGCCAGAGTAGAAGAGTCACTGTCCCTTTTAGAAAGCACGTGCTCTCTGGTTCCCACGTCGTCGCTCAGTTCACACTCCCGACAATGTTCTATGCTCAGCCCCTGCACAGTTGAGGTTGCAGGCTCCTGTGGAGATGACCTCGATTATCGTAACAATTTAAATCACCTGAGAATATTGCAGCATGAGCAAGTTCCTTCTCAGACACCTTCAAGTCTCCGTCTTCCCTTGTTCTTTACTTTTCCCTCTTCCTTTGTCCCTCCTTGCTTCTCCCCCACCCTTCACAGTCCAGGAAGAAACAAGTGCTTCAGCAGAGTCCCTTTTATAATAGATAATATAGAATGGGACTTAGAATATGTCTAAGCTGACATAACTGTTTTAAAGAGCTCTAGGTGTTTGGGTTGAGGTTGCCTGGCTCATAATTATATGGACAGAAAGATATTCATATGCTCTCATCATGTACACAGTACCGAGCTAGTGACCAGAGAAGTCGCGAGACACAGTTTATTCATTTTTCTTGTCCATGTCCTGATGTTCTGCTGCCTGAGGATGCAGCAGAAATGTGCCTTACAATGAGGAGTAGCTTCTGCTCCCACACACTCTGTCTCCTGAATTCTGCCAGCACCAGGCAAAAATATTAAGAGGGTCACTGACCCTTGTAATCCAATTTCTGTATCCTCCAAAGACCAACCCTCTCTTTCTTTTAACTAATGTTGACTGAGCACATACTACAGCTAGGTTCTGTTCCAGTTACAAGTAATATGGATTCGGTGGGTTTACCTGGTTTATCTGGTTACTAGAAATCATGGGAATGCACCTAGGGCTTCTAGCAACCCTTGCTGTAGACTGTAAAAAGCCCATGCTTTGGAATGAGATGTGAGTCGGAAGCCTGGTCTTGCCACTGATAACTGCACGTCCTTGTCACATGCAGTCCTGTGGAAGAAACACTTAATTTCTCTGAGTTTACATAACTTGGCTCTTACACAGAACACTAATGAAAATGGTCAAATAATGTTCCTTTCTATTAGAAAAGTAGAAAGAGAAGCAACTGCCCCATTCCTTGGTGACTCCAGGTGGGATCTCACTGAATTTACTGTCCATCTTGGCATTCAGGGCCTTAAGTCAGCGAATGGCTTCATGAGGTGCATGATAATACACGCTACAGACATCAAAGGAGTGTGAGTATTAAATGCAGTCAGAATTCAGTTAAGATTTTTGCATTTATATATGTATATATATAAAATACTGTAAATAAATAAAGAACAAGAATTATGTGGAACGGGTACTAAATGGAGATACAGATGATATGGCAGAATAATAATAACTGTTGAAGTTAAATGATGGGTTTATGGGGATTCATTATTCTATTCAGTTTATTTAGAATCTATTTAAACTTTTTTGCAATAAGAATTGTAAATAATAAAATAAAAACTGGTATCCAAATGCAGGTGTGCAGACTAGACTGTGGAAAATCAAGAAAATAAGATATAAAGAGTCCTTCATGAAGTTAAATTCACTCTTCATTTAATTTAAAGGATCATCTTTTTTGTCTTAGGTGATTTTTGTTATTTTTGAATATTAAAATACCTGTTCTTTTATGAAACAATACTACTACTGATAATAATACTAATAATAGCTATCATTTATCACAAACAAGTCTGCTGCCTAGTTCTGTAATGAAAGGTTTATCAGAACACACCATTCCTTTACGTAGTGTCTGTAGCCACTTTCGTGCCCCAAATGCTGGGTTGAGTAGCAGCTATAGAGACCGTATCGCCCACAAAACCTAAAGATATTTGACCCTTTCCATAAGTAGTTTGCAGATCCCTGATCTACCTTTATTCCTGCCATAATATATGCTCAATAAAAGCTTCCACCTTTCCTGTATGAAAGACCAGGTCCCTTGTAGGTGACTGAGAACTAATTGGACACATTATTTAAGCTACTAATGGCTGATAATGGTTTAATATGTCACCACTCCCAGATAAGACACGAAAAGCCCCCCTTAAAATGCAAATGTTAGCACAAGGACACAGCTAATAAATCAATTCCAGGAAGTGAGATTACAGAGCTCTTTTGTGGTAGGGGACTTTTTTTTCCCTACTGAGATTGTCTTTACTGACTTCCTCCAATACATCCCACCAGCTGCTCTTGGTGTTTATTCTATTTTTATAATTTCACGGATCAGCATAAATATATCATAAGCCCACATAGGCTAGCTGGAATTCTCTACAAGAGTTAAACCCTTTTAGGAAATAAGCGATGGGAATATAGTATAGTTGCTAAGAGCGTGGTGTTTAGCAACCAGCAGACCTCACTCCTTGCTCTGTTGGTAAACAGCTCTATACTATACAGCTATTCCTATCTCCGGTGGACGGATAAGGACAGCCTTCATCTTCAGGGGTTTTGTGAGGATTAATAAGAAATTGCGAAGGAAGTGCTTATCACAGCTAACATTTATGGGGCATTACTATTTTTACACCTTGTGTTGCAAATGTCAGTACCTCCCAGGGATAATGATCCCTGCTAAATTGGGTTTGTCCAGGGACCAAAAGTTAGTGTGTGTGACCTTCAAGAGCTGCTCCCTGTCCCATCCCCCTGTTCCTTCTCTCTTTCATTAATCCTTGACTCAAAACCCAATTTCAGAAGAAGGGGAACAGCTTTCATAAAGTCACAGGTGCCTCACATGGAAATCTCTTCCAAATTTATAATTCGGTAACTCTGCATGCTATCTTAATAGTCTACAGTTCCAGTAATAAAGATAGGTTAATTTTGCATTAGATGAGCTTTAATGTACATTTAGAAATCAGAAACTAGCTTATGTGTTCATTAGTGGAAATCTTGCTTAAAGTGGGTCATGCTGAACTAGAAGAAATTCAGAGAGTTTGGGGAGAAGGAAGGTATTTTGCTTCATGTGTCATCTTCTATTATTTATGATGAGGGGAATGGTTGTGAGTCAGATGAGTCTGATACGTATTCCAGTGTATCACTGGTACATAACGGTTTGAGAGATCACCAGGGAAGCAGCTTTTCCCATGACTTTGGCATCCTGTGCCCAACTTTAGCAAAGGGTGGTGGGGGCCGCTATGGTTTCATCGCCCCAGAGGGAACACTTGGTAAAACCTTCCCACTGGACACAAAAGCAGTGAGGCGGCCTTAGCAGTGAGGCGGTCGTACCTGGAGATGGCGTGCAAAGAACTTGGGTTCGAGATGAGTGCCTCACCTTTCTAAGTCTCAGTCTCCTCTCCCAAAGAGCTAGAAATAATGGTTGGTAGGACAAAGAATGGTACCTGTAAAGCGCATTGAACGATTTCTGTCAAATAAGCTATAAATAAACTTATTATTTGTGAAGGTCCTTGAAGAGTACTTTAATACAGTAAACACTCAGTAAAGGGCAGTTATCATCATCCTCACCACCTTCATTGCCACTGTTGTCATCAAAAGCTGACCGACAAGATCAAAAATTACTTTTATAGACCTCATCGTCTATCACACCTCAAATAGAAACAGTAATAGGCTCAAATGACAGTATGAACTTCACAAGTTAAACCCACACCTACAAATAACTCTACCTCCCTCGGGCCTTTGACTGACTAAGGTTAGAGGGATTTGTATGTGAAAATGGAGAAGCCTTTCCTATATGTTGAGAAGAATGTTTTTGTTTTGATTTTTTCCCCCACCTTTTGTCTGATCCAAATTGTGTAGTAGAGAGATTCCTCGGGCTGTGTACAAAGGAAAGAATTCACAGGCTCCACTTAAAGTGAGCTGAAACACTTAAGAAAACAAAGATTTCCGCTGCCTAAGTTTCCCAGGTGTACATAGGGAATCAGATTCACACTTCCATTTAACAGTCGCAAGACTTGCACACCTACAGTGATTTCCCAGGGGCGCAATGCTGAAAATGTACCCCAAGGTGTCAGGAACCAATGTGTATAATGATGTCTGTCTTTCCTCACTACAACTGAAGTGTACGGATCTTAATGGATTTAAAAGAAATAGGAACTGACACTAAAATGACACTTTTTGTGAAAAAGATATATTACATGTTCATTCCACACTCCCCCCCCGCCCAACAATGGCATTTTCCCCTTTGAGAGAAAAATGCTCAGTCTTTGCCTCTATGCTGTGGTCACAGCACAGATTTAAGGGTGGGTGTTTTCCATTACTAATCTCAGCCTTGCCCAAAAGGGAAACTGGATCCCATACATGCCTTCCCCCTCACGTCCACTGCACGTACCGATGTCCTACAGCACTGTTTTTCTTTCTTTCTTCAACCTCCCATAATGTCAGACAGGTACAAAGGGCATCAGCATCCATCACCTTCCTGAAAAAACTCCATGTTGATACAGCCCAGAGAGTCAGAAGTCATCATTCCCTTTCACACCTCAGCAAAGTGTTAATGCACTTTGATTTCCCAGCCATGGTGGAAGTGGTCAGAGCCCACAGGACAGAACTAGGCTCCTTCTTCGTTATCTTCCCTCACTGATACGGGGAAAGACCGTACTCTTCATGTGATTTGTCCTGAGCAGTCCAAGTTGTGTCAGAAGTCTGGAGGATCAGTTTGGACTCCTTGCTCTGCCGCGGTTACCTGTGGGCATGTGGGGAATTTCCTTGTCTTACCCAGACCTCACTATCTTCACACTTAGAGTAATGGATTTGAAAATTTTTTTCCTAAAGTTTTCATGTCTTTTACCAACACCAACCCACTGATTAGTTACTCTGTGGATCACTGTGTTGGATGGATTCCAGTAGTGCCACCTGGACTCCGCAGAAATGCCCTCATGGTTGAGGGGTCCTGCCTGCATGCAGATGGGAGGAAAGAGGGGGAGCAGTGAGCATCAGCTTTGCTGTACCTAGGTTATAACTGAATGACGCACAGAAAAACGTATCATCCAACTTGAGCATTGAGGGCTACTAAAGAATTTTTCTTGAGAATAAAATTACTACTTTCAATCCTGTGAAGCCAGGTATGGATGTTACTAATGGATCTGGAAACACGTCAGTGTGCCAGCAAGATCACCTTCCCTGTCCCTGACACATTGTCATGTTATTTCTGTGTAAAAGAGTCAGAATTCAAGTATTAAGAGGTAGGATAGTTTTTCACACGTGTTGAGTCTCACCCACTTCTTCCCTGCTTTAGAAGCACACCTGAACAAATTACCAATCTGATCCCACTGGAAGTGTATTTGCGAGTCCTTAAAACGAAGAGATTACTGCCACAGTGGCATATCTTTCATAATATAAATACATATACATATGTAAATGTCATATACAAAAATTCCATGTCCTGTTCTTTGCCACCTTGGCTATGCTGTATACACTTCAGCTACACCTATCTCCCTGTTATCAAAATGATAATTTTCTCCTACTACTAATATGCATTATTTTCTTCTATGGAAAAATGACAATAAAATTAATATGATGGTGCCCATCATCTAAACCCTATCCTATGGGGTGCTTCGGTGGCACAGTCGGTTAAGCGTCTGACTCTTGGTTTCAGCTCAGGTCATGATCTCAGGGTCTTGAGATCAAGTCCCATGTCAGGTTCCATGCTCAGCGTAGAGTCTGCTTTAGACTCTCTCTCCCCCTCTCCCTCTGCTCCTCCCGCCTGCTTGCTCTCTCTCTCTCTCTCAAATAAATAAATCTTAAAAAAAAAAAAAAAAACCTTATCCTAGGATATTAGCTACTATTAAAAAAAAATACTGACACAAGAATTCTATTCAGATAAAAAGGTTCCTTTTACTGGACTTCTACCTTCCTGTGTTTGGTCTTTGATCATTCTGTTTCTAAGTACAAAAACCACTAAATTAGCAAGGAACTATTATGAGTTAGTTATAGGTATCTGAATTTAATTTTTATCAAGAAATTGCTCAAAGGAGAATTAGGGATGACAACTGTATTAGTTTCCTACGGCTGTGTAACAAATTACCACAAACTTAGCAGCTTAAAACAAAACATGTAGTATTTCACAGTTTCTAGGGAGCAAGAGTCTGGGCATCACCTGGATACTCTGCTCAGGGTTTCACAAGGCTAGGGTCAAGGTGGTGTCTGGACCAGAAATCTCATCTGAGGCTTGAGGTCCTCTCCAAATTCACAGATTGTTGGCAGAATTCAGTCCCTTGCGGTTGTAGGACTGAGGCCCTCAGTTCCTAGAGACTACCTGCAGTATCCTCCCACCTAGCTTTCTCCACAACGTGACACTTTATTCCTTCAAGGCAAGAGGAGAATGTCTGCTCTCCTGATCTTCCTTCATAAATTTCACCTGATTAGGTCAGACCCACCCAGGCTAATCTTCCTTAAAATTAATTTTTTAAAGATTCATTTATTTATTTGAATGAGAGAGAGAGAGTGAGTGGTGATGAGGGGCAGAAGGAGAGAATCGTAAGCACACTCCCTGCTGAGTGCAGAGCCAAGGAGGGGCTCAATCTCTTGACCCATGAGATCATGACCTGAGCCGAAGGCAAGAGTCAGATGCTTAACCTATTGTGTCACTCAGGCACTCCAAAATTAATTTAAAGTCAACATACTAGGGATTTTAATTATGTCTGAAAAACCCCTCACCTTTGCCACAGAAGGTAATAACTTAAACATAGGAGTGAAATCCCATTACATTCACAGGCCCCACTCACAGTCAAGGGGAAGGGATTATACAGAATGTATATATGAGAGGGCAGGAATTTTAGGGACTATCTTAGAAACCTACTTACTTCAAGTGTATGTGGAAGCACATGAATTGTCATCCACATGAAGAAACGGAATACTAAGCAAAGAATTCCAGGAATGATCAAACAGTTTTCAATAAGCAATCAATCTTATTCACAAAAGTATACATGTATCTATGTATCATATGCATGTATATGTGTATTATATATATATGTATTCCTGGAGGTATTTATTGATGTACTATTGTGCCCAAAACACAAATCAAAGAAAAACAGAAAAATAATCACCAGTTATACAATAGAAAAGCATAAAAGTAATTTAAGCACATTTCTACATGTATAGATTTTTAAAATTGAAGCACAACAAATATTTCACAAGTAGTTAATAAGTTTATGCAGAAAGAGTCAAGCTTCAAATAATAATATGAAAGAGACAACGTTGCCTACTTGTTTAATTAGCAATTTTTTTAACAATGAGCACATATGGGTTGGTATGAGTTGCTGAAATGGACCCCCTCAAACACTGATGCTGACAGTGAAGGAAAGAGGAAGTGAGTGGGCCTTAAAAATATTTATAGCTTTTGACCTAGAAACTGTATTAGGCTATCTGGCTCCTTCTTCCTCTCATACCATGGTCCTTAGAAACCTGGGGTAAAATATTAAGGGGAAAAATAAGTTCCCTAGGTAAATCCTCAGAGATCTTACTGGTCACATGGCTTACGTCACACCATGAGAATCAAGCAAAATACAGATTCCAGCCTGCCTCAAGGATAAAGATTTTGGCAAATAATAATAATAATAATAAATCTTCCAAATTCCCAAAAATATATCATTTGTATAATTAAAAAAAAAACATGCAGACATAAGAAATAACGTACAGCATGAGTATAAACTTGGGTTTACCACCTAAATATCCCTTCTGGCTGTGCTAAATTATTTTCATCACAAGCAATTGTTTCAAGGCATATAGAACTGGTCATATTACTTGTCAAAAATTAAAAACCTTGTCAAACTCTTCCCTTTGTAGCATTATAAACAGTTAGTTGCAAAAGTGAGCTATTTGCAAAAGCAGCATAAAAAAATGGAAAATAATGGTCTATTTCCCTTTTATACCAAGTGAAGGGTTTCCTATAATTTTAGCAGTCATTAAGATTTACTAATGAAGACTTTGAGATGGAGTCTAAAAAAGGAAATATAAAGTTAAGTGGCTCATTTTGTGTTTTGAGAGGTAAAATATTAAGAGGATAAAGAAGTGCTATCTCATCAATCACAAACCACACAACGCTGGAAAAGTAACGCAGCCCTTTCCAGCAGTAGCCTCTGCTGAAGACCACCACCGGCCTAGCAAAACTACCTTCTAATAGGTGAGAGGCTATTTCAATCTCCATACCCATTTAATCACAGAGCTGTTTGAGCACTGACTGCCAATTATCCTGAATTATGTGTCATATAGTAGGTTTGTGATCTGAGCTATAGTGCATTAGGGACCCAGCAGAGACCACCATGTTGATTTGACAAGGTTCTTAGAGCCGGGATGAATAAATTAACGCAACAGAATGATTCTGATGAACAGAAGATTGGAGCCAAGCTCCCAGAGATGGAAGATTAGTGACTAATCAGCTCTAACACCTGGTTTCCATAACACTCTAATAACAACTCCTCGTGCTGCTGTAACAAAACACAACAGCCTCTGCCAGGGGGAAAAATGTGAAATAGCCTCAAAAGTTATGGCTTGGTGTGTTTTAGTCACGACAGGATGTATTTCACCTGTTCTTGGAAATTAGGAGCCGCAGCAATCCTCCCCAACCCCACCCCCGGCCCTCCTTATGATGGGAGGGACGGCAGGGATGGCTGTGAATTCCAAACAACCAGGTTTCCAGGAGAACAGGTTGCATGAGAAATCCACTGCTGCTAACTTTTCAATTCAACTTACATCAGCTAAAGGGAGGAAGGGGAGGTAGAAGGAAAGGAAGGCAGAAGAAGTTGGGGGAAGGATGAGGAGGATGGGGAGGAGGAGGAGGAGGAATCCTAATAGCTAAAGCTGATGGGACTGTGGAGTCACATCCTACACTGAAAAGAGAGACCCCAGGTAACAATCAGGTCTGGTTTCTTACCTTTAGGTTCACAGTAAACAAATGCAAAAGCCCCCAGACCAGTACTTAGGTTGACCTGGAGAAAATGTCAAGCCCCTAACATCTGTCATGTGCAGCTAAGATGGAAGACACAGCCAAATGTCTCATATAAAAGCAAGCTAAGATCTTCCAGTATCCTTGGCATTGCCATTCCTCACTGGACACGTGAGGGAGCGCCACTTTGGCCAGCGCTGTTCATCAGCATCAGAGGAGGCAGCCCTGGAAGACCAGTGTGGTCCACCGTCAGTCATCCCTTTGGCCATCCGCTTCTTGAAAGGCAAGGCACTAATTATGACATGTTTTGTTAAATCAGAAAGCACTTAACCGAGAACAGTTGAGTCTCACAGAATATCTAAAATGTATGCTGAAATAGCATTTTGACACCTAGCAGATTTGAGGTATCAAAGCATTAGAATGATTCTCTCACGACTGCTTAAAAATTTGTTGGTACCTCTCTCTGCTAAACCTCACTGACACATCTACGAAACTAAGAAAACCCAATTAAATGACAACTAAGTGTCTGAAGCCATGGCTGAGGGTGAGGGAGCGTTATTCACATCACAGAAGAAAAAAAATTTTTTTTGTTTAGCAGAAGACACATCATTTATTCTCCTTTTCAAAGATGATTTGATGCGCGGGAATGAGATCAACACTCGGCTTCTCAAAGAAACAAGGCAGGTCAGACCGTCTGCATCTCCTATTCACAACGACTGTTTCTATTCACACAACTGGACTTTCTAGTCACAATCTGTTTAATGCCGTAGCTTAATCTCTAGCCAGGGGTCTGGTCATCAATTTAGATTTTCTGTTTCTTTTTTTATTCAGGTTATTTCCTCACGTAGGACACGACGCTATGCCCCACATTTGCATTGTCAGCCTGTGAAGACCTACGCTTTTTGCCGTGACTGACAGAGAAGCCAACCACACGTTGTCCCAAGGGCTGTTTCCAAATTTGGTCTCCCAAAGGGAAGCTCGCTAAACTCCTCGAGGCTTGCTTTAATACCGACCCATTTTCACAGCTTCATTTGTTCTAACACCTGATTCCTTCTTTGGCTCAGCAAGCCTCACTGAAGGCGGACTGGGGGAAAGCAGCTGTTGTTTCATCTGCATTACACTAGAAATCATTTCCTTCACCTCATGTCCAGTTCTTCACCCCTGAACTCAAATTTTGGCCTAAATGTCAAAGGGGAGAGACACCTCCCTGAAATGCAGTGTATAACAGACAATCAACCTATAAGAATTCATAGCTCCTCTTCTTTTTACTGTTTTATTTTCTTTGTTGAAATACTTTAGAGAGTATTATTAAGTGAAGTAAAGATTCCTCTTGAAACAGATGTTCAAAGAGAAATTCAGGGGGAGAAAAAGGAATCTTTAAAAGGGTTGATTGAACTTTATAATCATAAAAGCCACACTCTGGGACATTTGCTGAATTCCAGTCTGTTAAATATTTCGTCTTCTTACCCCAAATTATAAATGCCCTAAACTATAAAGTGCGAAGAAGACAGACATCACCGATGTTCTGCTGAAGAATCACCCCCGCCACCACCTAATGGGTCTGAAGACATATTCACAGCAATCGGTGTAGCTTCAGTGGGAACAGCCGGGGACCATTTCATGTGTACAAAGCGTAGGTGAGAACATAGGTGTCACCATAGCAAAACCCTCAAATCTGGAGTGAGACGGACCTTGTCTGTGCCCCTCAAAGACACTCTGGAGGTTTCTGAGGGGGGTGAAAGGAGCATGGAGGTTTATGGTTAATCTGAAAACATGCCATGTTTCTAAGCAACTGCAGCCCGCAAATGATCTTTAAGAGATGGAACCAACTGAAATTCCAGTCTTGCCTTTTATGTGGTTCTACATCATAAGGTTTATGCCACAGCGAATAGGTAGGAATTTCATGGAAGAACTTGAATCCTAAGACTGACTGCTTGTGGGTCATAGAGCTTTTGAGAATCTGGAGAAACATATAAAAACCTCACTCCAGAAAATTGCAGGTACTCACGAATACATAATGATGTGTGTATTACACAGGGTTTTGGCAAAGATAAGAATCACTGCAGAAGATATAAATAACTTATTTTGGTCATTTATGATGCCATACCAACACACTAAAATCCCCAAATCAAACTAGCTTAGTTTGGTCTTGAAATTTAGCTTCAAGATGCAGGAAGGAAAATGGTACATTTAATGGGTTATTGTACACAAGAAAAGAGCCCTGATTATCAACCTTCTCTGTCTAAAGCTTCAATCATGAAACACTGAAAGGGGGGAGGGGAGGAAGGGAAGTAGAGAAGTTGTAAAGGGTCATATATTGCTTTGCTCAATTTGCTACCGTAGGAAGGAAGTCAAAGAAAGGATTTCTGATTCTGATCCATGTATCTGAAAGTTTAAATAAGCAATGGGGGCAAAAAATTAAGACAACAAGATGCCATAGGAAGTACCTTTTCCATGGGCACTAGATGGTATTACAGAAAATGAGGAAGATTCTGTTCCTCACCTATAAAATCAGTATGTTGAATGTACCTAACAGGCAGATATGGAAGATTAAATGAGTTAATGTGTCTGAAAGACATTTGCAGACGTTTAGGTGTTGTAAGAATGTCAGCTATTATTTTTACAAAGGGCTGCAGACTTGTAATAATATTCAGATTGGATAAAAACTCAGGAAGTCCCGGAGTCCCTTTTGCTTGCTCCTATATCAGCCTAATGACCAGGTGGCAGAATCTGTGCTCTGAACTCTGGAGTGCTAAAGAAGTGGACACGCACTCATGTGTCCTAACAAAATCAGTGAAGCAGCTGAAGTTTGGAATTCAGTGTGCAGTCCTGCTAAACTAGACATGACTAAGTCACTTATGCCTTGCATTTTCCAAATTATTTAAAACCAAAGGAGATGGTGTGCCTCAAGTGTGGGCCCAAGAAAATCACTGGGATGGAGGGGAGAAAAGATGAAAACTACTATTCACTTATAATTCTTTATCTTGTTCTTGAGAAAAATAATCATTTTTATTTAAGAAGAGGCATAATAGATTAGTACAGTTACACGTGTATTTAATTTATATATAACACAATTAGCGAGTGTGTTTAATTGTTCTACTGCTTGGTGTGCATGCTCAAAAATGTTTAATATACAAGTTCTTTTACATAGGCAACATTAATTGAGCTCCTGGCTGTATTAGAGCATTATTACCATGAAAGAGTCAAGGAAACCAAGCATGGTAAAAGTGATTTCTGCATCATCTTATCTAGCAAGACCAAGATAGAATTCTAGGTTGTAGCTTTAAGGCCTACTCTTCAGACCTTTACAACCAGACAGGACCCTTCTGAATTCAGCTTGTGGCAGAAGTCACCAGATGGTATCCAGAGGGTTGCAGACCAGACTGGTGTTCAATCAGAAAGCATAAATCGGGTGAGGACATAAGAAAGGGAGATGGGTTGGCTTTCTTGGGTCTGTGAGTTCAGAGCAACTCTGCTAACAGCGTCCAGTAGGATGAACAGCTAAGTGGCAGCACACAGTGATCCCAAACCAATGCAAATTGATCATGTCTACTACTACCATGGACAGTCCTTTAAGTGCCCCAGATACTCAAATATGGAAAAATGGGACACTTCTCTCCACCCTCTCCAACCAAAAAAAGGAAAACAAAAACTTGTTACCATCACTACATTTATATATTATTTATAAATGGCATTTTCGGTATTTCTTGCACTTTCCTAACTTCCTGTAAGGTGCTATATAAATGCTAACTATTGTTTGTATTTAACAAGCCTCAGCTAGAGGAAAAATGTATACCTCGGTTTTTGCAGTCAGGGCAAAAAAAAAAAAAAAAAAAAAAAGCTGAAAGGAAATTGCCTATTCTGGGTTACAACAACATAAACTTGACTTCCTCACCTTGCGTTCTCCTCCCTGTTTTCGGGTTCAAAACTATGTTCAGAGCCAAGAATTCATTTTCTTGGATATCTTCAAAGGATATGTTTCGACAACAGGAATTAGTATAATTCTTGAAAACACAAAGTAATCTGTTCTTCTGAGTAAGTTTTGTGTACACGGGTTGAGTGGCCAGAAATGGGTCTAAAAATACCCTATTTTTCTGAACACGGAGATTTCAAAGGCATGTGTGCTTCTGGGCAAAAAATAAATGTGAGAAAGCTCTGTCTTTTTGTAAGTCAAAAAGAAAATGCAAAATTATCTTAAATGTATAAAATGAGATGGGTACTTAATAATTAATTTACCAGATTAGTTGTAGTAAATTAATTATATTGGTACCCTTTCCATTTCTGAAATCTATATCTGAAATAGGTCTTAAAAACTGAGTAACTGGCCATTTTTTTCTTTATGGTTCAGGTGGCTCATATTGCTGATTCTGCAAGTCAGCCTGCTTAGATATGAGCCACTTACGTATAAAATACATATGTTACAGAATCATAGAATCTGAAGGCTGGCAAAAATCTCTAAAATAAGCTACAGATCCCATATTTTTGAGGGGAGGAAAGAGTGTCCCCAAAATGGGAAATCAAACAACAGCTGAGTCTGTAAATAACAAGGAACCTAAACATGGTATATTTATTCAACAAATAATTGCTGAGTATGAAACACTGGCCTGAGTCTGGGCACATAGTTGTATTCAAAGACAATGATATGGCCACATAAATGATCAAAATTAAGGAAGGTATTCGTTGACAAGGAAGATGTTTAACAACATGTTATTAGGTCTCTACTATGTAAATAAATATGCTGCTAACAGGGCAACTTCAATTTAAACACCTGTTTACTAGCAAGTATCAGACCCCTATCAGATTTGCACACCAGGAAATTGAGGGGAAATGATTTCCTAAAAACTGTATATCAAGTAAGAGGTACAGTCAGGACCACTATAAATATCGGTTATGTGAAGCTGAATGCATCATCAAAACAGCATCATTTTCATGCTTGACCTTTTGTACCATCACCTCTAATCATGTGTGTGAATGTGAGGTATAAAATAGACAACAATGAACGATGATTTACAGCAAATCACGGTGAAAAATAACATAACGGGCCTTTAAATGCAACCTTGCCTAAGTTGTATAAATAATGTTAGTTCCCCTTGCTTGAATTTGTGGTAAAGAGGCAGAAGGACAGAAATGAAGACCTAATGGGAGATAAGGTTTTTTTTAAAAAACAAAACAAACAAAACAAAACAGAGGGACACTTTACTGTCAGAATCTCTTCCTGAGTTGAAACAAAATGTTCACATTGCTAAAATTAGGTATATTTTTAAATGCATCCATATTAATGGAAATGCACACATTTCATATACCTTTCGCTATTTGCACACCTAAATAGTTTTGACTGCAAGATAGCCTAAAGCTATTATTATTATTATGTTTAATTTAGGGATGATTTACTTGTAAAAGCAACAGAGGAGAAAGGGAATCATGGATTACCTTATCTCTGAAATGTCAGCAACATAGGAAGTTGGTAGACTTCTATGAAAACTCCTTTTATTTCCATAACTCCACTTAAAAAAATAAGACCTTTCTCTGACAATTTATTTGGGGATAGAGTAAAAAGGCAAATGGAAAATTAGAAGTTCTGCATTCTTTTACACTTAGGGATACTCTAAAGTAAAAACAATAAAGAACACAAAAAGTTTAGAAAATATTTTGGAGAGATGCCTGGGTGGCTCATTGGGTTAAGCGGCTGCCTTCAGCTTAGGTCATGATCCCAGGGTCCTGGGATGGAGCCCTGCATCAGGCTGCTTGCTCCGCAGGAAGCCTGCTTCTCCCTCCCCCACTCCCCCTGCTTGTGTTCCCTCACTTGCTCTGTCTCTCTCTGTCAAATAAATAAATAAAATCTTAAAAAAAAAAAAAAGAAAATATTTTGGAAATATTTCTAAAATCATTTTTTTAAAGAACAAGTTTTTCTCTATACTGTCACAAATAGTGTAGTAGAACATGGAGGAAAAAAATCAGAATGAAGTTCCAAATTAAACATAAAAAACAAAATAAAACAATTCAAAGAGTATTTTTAAGAAGCAACAAAAGTCTTTCAAGAAAATAAGAAAGATTTATGTAACATTTAATGGATGCATTGAACTACGCAGCATCCTCGAAGAATAATTTCACATTCACTCAAATGAATTTCAAAAAAATCATTATAAATATATAGATATTAGCAGAATTTTCTCCCATGCAGGAACTCTTTTTTTTTTTTTCCAATTTAAATCACCATCACCAACAATGCTGTTTCCCATGTAAGCATCCAAATAGCAAATGCTAAAATAATTTTTAACTGAAATGTTTGCTACTTTATTTAAATTTTGAGAAAAAAAAAACAAACTGCACCTACATATTGAATTTGATAGGGGTTATTAGTTATCAGAAATTACAAAAATCTTCCTTAATTTAACTTGCATTATGGGTGAAATCTCAAATAAGATCTCCTACTTAAAATTACTTTTTTTTTTTGAGAAAGAAACGGAGACTACCTATACCTAGTACCTAGATAGGAAGCGTAAAGAGAAGTATTTTAATTCTAAGTCCCTTCTAAAGAATTCTAGATTTCAGGCAAAATGCAGTACATAGATTTCTTGAGTGTCATAACAAGACAAAAAAATGCAAGCAATGCATATTGTTGTATGTGTGCTGTTTTACAATGAAAAATCACTTTAACGTGTTTGTCCATCACTCCAACATACCTCACAATTTTTATTACATACAGAATTGACTATGTAGAATTTTAATGTTTCCAATAATATATTTATATGCAAAAATAGGAACTCATTTAGATATTTTATCTAAGCAGTAATATTTCTTTTACCCATGTTGAACCAAAGGCACATACAGATCTTTTCTGCTTTACACAACAGTATGTCAGTTACCTATGTTGACCTAAAGGTAGGATATGTGGATCACACACACACAGACACATGCACACGCGCACGCGCGCACACACACACACACACACACACACACACTAGCATGCACATACAAATGAGCTGCTTCCTAGAAAAACCTGAGAACTAAGAAAAATGCAAACATTCCTGCTGATTTAAAAGAATGAAGGGAAGGAAGGAAAAGGGAAAAGGGGAGGTTAGGAGGGACGAAGGAAAAATCATTACGATAAGGAAGAGAGATGAGTAAACGGCTAACACTAGATTTGTTTCTATAACATTAATGGTCTAATTTCAGGGAAAATCAGGCCAACCAGTTCAGCATTTTTGCTGTCTCAGGTTCTAAAATACTATGGCTGCTGTGCCCAAACTTCCTACAAAATCTTTTAGGAAAACCATTGCTCACATACAGCCCGTGGTTATTTCCAGCCAATCTGTCTGCTGATCTGCTTGAAGACTCTCCTTATGCATCTACGAATTGCTAGGGTTGAGGAAATGAAACACCTACTGACAGCAAAACTCAACCATCCTGTAGGTAAGTGGGCATGTTGGGCTCAGACGATTTACTTCTCCAGAGGGAATAAAGGATAGGCGAGGAAAGGAAGGAGCAGAGGATTTGTAGATAAGCACTCCATCTGAGAAGTGCCAGGGAAGAGGGAAAGGTGAGGAGAACCACTGAGAGCATCCAGTCAGATGGTACCCAGGCTGACAGCCTTGGACTGCAGCACTTTCTTCTCGAGCTCTCCCAAAGCTGCCTTTGATGAGTAGCCTTCACATCTGCTCTGTTGTCTCATCCTTCACTACCGTTCTCCCATCTAGGAAGAATATCACCTTTGTTATTTAAAAAATTTCCACATGAAGCCGCTACCAGGACATTCTAACCTCAACAATGGGCCCCAACCACAGGGTGACCAGCTGTCCTGGTCTGCCCCAGACGAGGAAGCTTCCTGGGACCTGGGACTCTCTGGGCTAAAACCAGAAGTGTCACAGACAAATGGGGCAAGGTGGTCACCCTACCCAACCATGCATTTCTTCTCTGGTGCTCAGGTCCCAGTGCTCACACAGACATTCTTAATTAAATCAGGGCGAGAAATAAAAGGGAGTCAAAACTGACTTCTAAGTATATAACCAGAAGTTCAGGGAGGCCTCGGGAAGCCTATGCCATCAATAAGCCTTATTCACTAAAGGGGAAGAAAAATGCCTGCAGTGTATAAATCCTATGGTAACTGTTAATCCTCTCCAGAAGAAATAAATAAATAAAATTTAAAAAAAAAGAACACAGCTGATAAATTACTTAACCGAAAACGTAATGCTCAAAGCAGTAACCACAGTGCAATAATTATTGGACTTGATTAAACATAAAAATAAATCTTTTACTTCTCTCTCATCCCATTAGTACGTACAATGAAAGGAAAAGCCTTTTTAAAAAGGTACCTCACGGCCAATTTTTCCCCCTTAATTCTGCATTGTAACAAACAAAGGTAAAATCAAAAATCATGCAAGTGAAGTATAAGCTTTTTCCCATTATCCTTAGAAGGGTGACAGCGCCAATTAAAAACACGTCTCTGTGCAGCTCTCAGCAAATGCTCTTTTTAACTCCCTGATAGTGGAATGCCTTATTAAGAGGAAAAGAATCACAAAGTATAATGGCTTATAAATGATCAATATTTCTGGTGAAATCAATCTATTGGTCTCATTTGAAATGTAGAGAACCTCTCCTAACCTCATTGACATAATGTTCCCTGTTTAAATGCCTGAGACTAAAATAACCATCTAATATCTGAAAATGAATTGCTAACAGTATTGCCTTTCGAAGAGCAACAAGTAAATGTTGGATTATTTGATAAAGCATGGTCAAATTTAAGATATTTCTGCTTTAAATGGAAGACAGTGGTCATATTTTATACGCATGTGTGCAAATCTCAATGTGACTTTTTTTCCCTCTGTTGAGATACTTGGCTTTGATTTTATTTTTATCATTTACGCTCTGAAATGCCAACACCACGCCATTCCTACAAAACACACTTTTATCCATTTTTTTTTTTTTTAAGTCTGCGTTCAAGTTAGAAAGTAAGTCATATCTCCAGATCTCGTTTTGTAAAGGTTGTACTCGCCACAGGCTTAACACAACGGTTGGAGACAGTGTGGAAAGGATCGATAAAGTAGTATTACCCTTTGTGATGGTGAGTCTCTGCAGGACATTCCGGCTTAACTCTGCTGTCTGCGCTAACACTCCATCCTTACCCACTGGGAGAGTGCACTAAAGCACAGCTATGGACCAAGAGCTCCAACGAGGATGAGAAACTCACTTCCTTCACCTTGTTCCGGAGCTGCTTTAATAAAGCTGGAGAAAATCTGGATGCCGTAAGAAAGAGTTTCAAATTTGAAAGACAAATGTATAAACACCCTGAAGTCTGAGGGCATAGGCCTTGACATTCAGACAAGTGTATGCATCATTCAGGAAGTTTCACTTTGGCAGGAGGCCTATAAATGTAGCAATTCTTCAACCTCAACATGTCACTTGTGATTTTAAAAAGCTAACTATTGTGGTTGCAGGGAGACAACACTGCAATGTAATGAGCTTATATTAATTGCCTCCTTCACTTGCCAAGTGGACTTAGGGAATAATACATTAAATTTGCCTCCAAATGAAATGTTTTTAATTTTTCATTTGTCACTGTAAGAGTGAAGTTACAACCCTGTGGTTATGAATGCTGTAAGGTGTAAGGATATGATCACACTCTTCCCATCCATGTTAACAGGAGAGCAGCTAAAATGCTCTTCCGGCCAGAGACTTTGAGGCTTTGTGTGCCGTAGAGCAGGGACAATATGGATGCTGCACTTCTTTTCTTTCTAGTAAGTGTCCTGAGAGTTTCATTTAATTCAATAGACCTCACTTTGTTATTCTGGCAAAGGGAGTGATAAGTAATACAAATTCACATGTAGAGCCTTGTGACACGACAGCTCACTTCAGTGCCTTTCTGAGCCCCAATTATCTTTCAGGCCACATTTTACCTACTTTCTCTGATACGAAAATGGGCAGCTGCCTGCCACTTGTCCTTCCTCATGTCAAATACTCCTCCCATCAGACTCCATCTTTTCTCTGAGCCTGGATACCCATTCTAGTCCCTAAGATAAAGCCAAGTCACTTGCACCTTTTCATAATGGACCCAAACAATGACAGACACCCTGCTCTACAATACATGCAAGTAAGTCAAGAAGGTTCTGCAAAGAACTTCATTTCCTTCCTCTTTAAGCAAACTAACTTCAAGGGATTTAAAATGAGCTTAAATATGTCATTTTCAGATTCAAACAACTGGGGGAACCCTTCTCCATTCTAGAAGGAGAGAGAGGTAGGTTTTGGATTTTAGTATAATTACCTCTTTCCCTTACTAGTTAGGTGGTGACGCCCCTGTGTTGTAATATTTTGTAACTTACATTTACACGTATCTCAAATGATACTCTAATATATAACTACCATCCAGTCAGTACATATCCACTCATTAAATCTTATAGGCTGCCAGATGAAAAACCAGGGAAAAGAGATCTTTCACTTTATCATGCAGAACAAATTTATTTCCCCTTTGTCTTAACTTTCCCTGGCTGGACTACACCTGGTTGTTACTTTTATAACTAAAAGTATCATTAATATGATGAACTAAAGAGACAACTGCCCTGGGCCGACACCCTCAGCCATGCTAAGAACTTGCAAAAGCTTCAACATTGCAGTTTCTCTTTACCATGTCCCAGATAAAATTCTTAGGTCGAGCTACCTACAGCCTCTGAAAGTGAGAGGGGAATTATTAAAAATATATTCCCCCATCCAGATCAAGCCACAGGGATCACACAGAGACTGCTTTCTTTCCCATTCTGAAAGCTATTATTCTCCCCTACTTATTAAATTGATAACTTTTATATGGTGTTCAGAAAACATAAAACTACATGTAAGACACCTTGAATAGAAGATAGAATCCTAAGAGTAAGGCTTGCCCTCAAAAGGACGTAAAATCTGACAGAGAAGAGAAGTCACACATACAAATGATTGTAATTGGCCACTTCAGAGAACAGAGGTTTTGAAGTCAGATAAGCATGGGACCTTTGCTATTTTGGAAGCATAGGGCTAATTTGGATTTCTGAGTTACAACTGTATCTACCTTACAAAGATGGCTGAGGAACAAATGAGATCCAATTGTGAGCCCTCCTGTCCAGTGCTTCCAAATAATACACATTTAATAGTTTCTATTTTAATAATTAAAGGTATTATAACACACAGCCCAGTGAGGTAGAATACTAAAATGATAGGACAAGTTCAGTGAATTTGGGAGGTGAGGGGTAGCCCTACCTGGCTGGGGGTTCAAGGGAGATACCACAGAAGGTAAAGGGCTGTGTTTAGTCACAAAGAAAGGGTTTGGTACGTAGAATGGGGTGGGGAGAGTCTCAGGGGGAAAAATAGGCACCTTCAACATAACTATATTATTCTACATTCTACATTTTATGTTAATGTCAGGTACCCCCCAAGAATGTTCTAGATGATCAGTTTGGGCCACTAGGAGAAAGCCTCATTGAGGGAAGATCTCTAAAGACTTACTATTTATTTGAAGGAAGATCTCTGAATATTTTAGACATTTACCAGATTGTTAGGAAGTAATCTGGCAACTTCGTGCAAGAGTTTGGAATTGAGAAAGACCTCCAACAAGCAGGTGGAAGCACAGTGATAGTTTAAGCTTAAGGAAACAGGGGCCTTTTATCAGAATAATGACAGAATAAAAACAACATGACCGAGAGGAGAAACACTAAAGTTGTAGAAAATACAGGACTTGGCAATTAATTGGATGTGGGGTATGGCAGAGAAAGGGAAGAAGTAAAAAGGACATGCATTTCAAGTGCGGACATCTAAGAACGTGACAAAATGTTAAACAGAAAAGAATCTTAAGTGCTGGAGACGTTATTAGCTTTTGGATCACATAAGTCAGCTTGGCGCTCATGAAATCTGTTATAGTGTTGAAGACTTAAAAAGCCAACTGTCCTACCATGGGCCATCTGAAAATTAATTTACTGATAATAATGAACTTCCAAATAAGTAGAATATCTGTGATGCTTAATATGTTTCAGGGTATATTTGGAATCTAAGATACAGGGGAAATAGTTTTCAAAAAATGAAAAAAATTAATTTAAAAAGGATGAAAGCACTCAGGGTCCATCTTAAAACAAAGCAACAGGGCATCTATAATATTTACACTGGTCACAAAATAAAACTTTGTCACATGTTAGTTTTATTTACTAGCCATTGTTCTTTAGTATTTCATGAAACAAGGTCTGTATTTAACAGTACTAACAATGTGTCAAAACAGCAGTATGGGAAGTGAGGGCACCAGGGAGTACCCCAAAACAAATCCGCCCATTGAGAGGAAGCATTTGCTTCATGTGACAGAGAAAATTAAATCTTCATGCCTACATAAGTACATAAGAATAAGCCCAAGTTGAAGGTGGCATTAATCTCAATCACTGTTTATTTGTGGGTGTTTAGACATATTACATGCAGGGTATGTTTCCATTATTGCTGTTTTGAATGAAGCATGCAGCATTTCATTGTGAGGAAACTAGGGAAATAATTTTCTCAGTTGCAGAACTCTAGTAACAAAGGAAAAATCTACAAAACTCGGTTCACTTTATAGCCTTGCATGCTTAGCCCTGTCTTTATTTCAAGGGAGTGGAGAAAAGAAATCAAGAGCAGACTCTGCTCTAGATACCATTAATACCATTCCCTCAAATGGTATTAATAACAGAATTGCTCTACCTCATTATACATTTTATGTTTTAAAAAATTACATATGGATCATTAAAAAAGATTAAGATATGTCTGAAAAGAATTTCACCAAAAAAGTGGTTAACATTTATCATAGCTTTTCAAAACAAAATTGAATTCTACTTTCTCTGAAAACTTTCCAACGCAATATTACTTTTTCTTACATATACAGCCTACAACTTACCTAGGGCACTATTTATCATTTGGACAACTTAAGTACGCCGCACACACACACACACACACACACACAAATCACCTTGAGACAAACGAGAAATTCTCTCTTGGGAAACTCAAAACTGTATTAAAATGATAAGTAGCAAGTCTTCACTCTTCCTTCATTAACTTAGGCAGACAAGTGTGATATACACACACCAAAAAAAAAAAAAAAAAAAAACAAGGTTCCAACATGCTCCTGGTCATAATAATCATCTTTGCTTCCTCCAGTCCACAAAGTTTGTTCATTTTTACAAAGATATTATAAGCTGTGATGGAAAAACCAGTACCCAGAGGAGTCTTCCAATTATCCACACAGGTAGCCTAGCCCATCTGGGACCTCCAACAGGTATGGGTCAGGCTTTAAGGATTCAAAATAATTATTGCAAAGGAAGTGGTTGAATGAGTAATTTCTCTTCGGTATTCTAACCACCAACGGTAGTTAAGCAGAGAGAAAAGAAGCAGAAATTTGGGGTTTAAAAAGGTAGCAATAACACTGGGAAGTAATAAAATTCAGGTTTGTCAATTGTTTTATGTAGGTGGTACACAGATTCTACAAGAGCACTTTCCAAGCTACCTAGCGATCACACTTCACAGGTATCTCTGTCAAAACAGTGTTATGTGCCACCTGCTATAAATATTCACACTTCAGAAATCTGGGCCCCACATCAGAGACAATAAGCCAAAAGGAAATCTATTTCCATAGTTTACATGCATACTTTAGGTACCTTTTGTATACAGGGACTGAGGCAAGGGATGTGGTCAGAGGGAGAAACATACCGTATCTTCAGACTCTGCTCTAGATTTTGGTTGAATCCAAATGAATCCAGATTGCTTTCTCAAAGATAAAAATCATGCAGGAAATTAAAAAAAAAAAGACTTTCTTAGGGATTTCTCTTAAAAATAGCAAAAATAAAAAATGAAGGCTAAAAATAGTAATAGTTTCTGCCCCCGAACCACCACTATCCCATCTCGGAGGCAGTCCCAATATTAAGACCACACAAGAACTAGAGTTTTGGATGGTAAGTCCCAGTCTAGGTGTGGGTCTCGGTGCCACCACAGCTAGATGAGTGGTCTTAGGCAAAATTACCCTTCACTGAGCCTCAGGATCCAAACACATGAATGTTAAAAATGACAAGGACCTACTGAGTCTGCTTGTTAGAGGTTTAAATGAGATAGTCTCTACATTGAGCTTAGCACGGTGCCTATGTCACAGGCATCACATAAATTCCTAGATATAAGGCACATTTTCTCAAATATCCTTAGGAACAATCTCTCCTTTCAATATTTGTATTCTGGTATCTTTTGCAAATGCTCTATATTGAACGCTGCACTATATATTCCAGTATGCTATATTGTTCTCAATTGCTGGGCTACTATTTTGATTTTTGAGTGCCTGTTTTATAATGTTGTTAAATATTTTGACTATCACTCCTGCTGTTTGGAGAAGGTATGCTGGCTTTTTGTGATTTCAGCCCATGTTCATTTGGATGCTGTGGAGGTTGATTTACCAAAATGGAGGTGACAATACTTAATACTGATTTTGTAATAGATCCCTGGGGTATGACATTACAATTCCAAGTGCCAAATGAGAACAAGCCCTCTTGAAGATCCTCTGTGGGTTTGTCTTTGTTTGTTCCCCATATCCATTCTCCGCTTTTCCTGCTCTGCTCTGGAAGCTAGGAAACTCAACTCTAGCTCTGGCTACCCCTGCCCTATTGGATTCAGCTAAAGAGAGGCAAGAGCAAGAGTTCAAAGGGAAGGGGACATCCAGGGTGTTTCTTCCCAGTCTGCCTTCCCTCTCCTTCTCTCCCTCCCTGGAGCCTTCATGGTCCTAGAATTGGCTGATCTGCACACCAACGAGGCTTTACTAGGTTTTTAAAAGAGTAGTAATAACTTGATTGTGCATTTTTCCCCTGAGAAGGAATTGAAAAGAATCATATTTGTTAGTCTTCCTACAAGGACTTCTGTAGTGTCTTTATCCCTCCTTAAAAACAGTATAGGCTATTCTCTAAGAAGAGGAAATCAGATTCCATGTAAATACTTCAGTGAATATATACATTCCCTTGATGTGAGCAGGAAGCAAGAGTATGCGTGAGCCCTGTCGTAGGTAGATGGCACGGGCACTGGAGGAGGCGTCAAGACTGACCACACCTGATTAGTGGGGGTGAGCAGTGTCCTGCCGCCTGTCTACAGACTTTCCACGGTGATAGATGTCCTTAACCACCAAGAGTACGTTAAGCATATAAATAATATAAATTATATAAATACATATAAATCACTTAGGCAAGGCTACTCTTTTATAGGGAGTTCATTCCTATAGATGCACAACTGCACAAAACAAACATATGAAGCAACAAACATTTTTCATATTAACTCTAACCCCAGCCCATTTGACTTTTATCCCTTCAAGAGGAAGGGTATCAGTCATAATGGGAATTTCTTTTTGGAAAAATAATGTTTTTTTTTTTTTAAAGATCTATTTATTTATTTTACAGAGAGAGAGAGAGAGACCATGCACAAGCAGGAGGAGCAGCGGGAGAGGGAGAGAAAATCTCAAGCAGACTCCACACTGAGCACAGAGCCCAACAAGGGGCTCCATCCTACAACGCTGAGATCAGGACCTGAGCCAAAACCAAGAGTTGGCTGCTTAATGAACTGCATCACCCAGGTGCCCCTGGGAAAGTGAAAATTTTAATTAGCATAGCTTTTACTATAAACAACAGCTAATATTTATTGATTCTTCAATATGGTCTATGCACTGTGCTGAATATGTTACATGTAGTCTGATTTATTATTTTAAATGACAGAGTGAGGAGAGTGTTCCTACCCTTTTTATTTTAGAGAGAGAAACAGAGGCTCATGGGGTTAATGTGACTTGCGCAGGGTAAGAGACCTAAGCGGCAGAGTTGGGATGTGAATGCTGGCAGGCTGACCTTAGTGTCTACAAGATATAATATCACCATAATATTAGCTCATATTTATTTATTTTTTTAAAGATTTATTTATTTATTTTAGAAAGAGAGGGTGCGAGTAGGGGGAGGGATAGAGGGAGAGACAGACAAGCAGACTCCCTGCTGAGCATGGAACCAGACGTAGGGTTCAATCCCAGGACCCTGAGATTATGACCTGAGCTGAAATCGAGAGCTGATGCTTAACTGACAGAGCCACCGAGGTGCCCCAATACTAACTCATATTTAATGGATACTTATCATGAAGTATAACCTTGACATGGTTTTATTTCCGTATTTTCCTTTCTACAACTACTATCATCCCATTTTACAGATGAGAAAATTAAGGCATAAAGAGTCAAAGTAGATTGCCCTGGCTTACACTGCCAACAAGAGAACAGAACTGCAAGTTAAACCCAATTCTTCTGACTCCAAAGAAAGCACCATATCTCACTGCACAGATGCTTCCATTCCAAAGCTTAATTTAATGTTATTATTAAACACAGGTATCATTTTCAATATCAACATTTATAGCACACTTACTATGGTCAAGGCCTTGTGCTAGCTGCTACAATTGAATGCAAAGACCTGAAGTTCCTTCTATCATTAATCTTAAAATAAAGCTAGGAAAACAAAGCACAAAAGCTTATGGTTTTATTCTGTTAAACATAATTTTTAAAAAAATATTCAGAACATATCAGAAGTAAGCAGGTGATTATTTGGAGAAGAAAATTCAGGGGATGAAGACCTCACTGGGGATTTGTACTACAATTTTCCAGAATGAAACTTCAGTCAGTCTTCAAGAAGAGAGGTGGACTTTCAAAAAAAAAAAAAAAGAATATGCAGAAAGACATGTGGACAGTTTTAGCAAAGACAGCCGGCAAACCCAGAGAGGAGTCAGTGCAAACTGAAGACGAGTTCAAATATCAGCAGAGTGTGGACCGTATTCTATAAATGAAGAGATGTTTGACCTCAGCCATGAGATGATATGAAACACTGCTTGAAGAAGATAAATTCTCTGTTCTAGATAAGTACAAACAATTCAAACTTATACAGAGAAAGTAAGTAAAGCTACAACTAACTTGAGGGTTGATGTAAGATTTCTCAGAACACCTATATGGCAGCGCCCGTCGGCATGTTTATGCTTACACTGAAAAACAGGCAGATTGATTTTCCCTGATTAAGGCTGCTTCAGTCTGGTCTGATGAGTAAATACCCAAAGCAGCCACATGCTTCGCTGCCCTCCCTCTGCAATTACCACGTATTTCTTTTCCACTTACTCAAGGTGTGGATCTAAATTTGTAATTCTTAACTTTTTTCAGAGTAGGCACACAGACCAGTCACTTGACCTTATGATTCCCCTGCTCCTGCTAGGAGGGACATTCATTCATTCATTCATTCATTGTTTACCAAATGCCTACAAAGTGTCAGTCCAGGTGATAGGCTTTAGAGATACAAAAATAAATATCATCTCCATCTTTAAAGAGCTCACAATCTGCTTGAGGGAGATTGGGAAGTGAGCAGTCACAATATGCTGGCTGAAGTGCTGTAACAGTCCAATATGCAGGGTGCCATGTGATCACACATAGGAAGGCCTTCATGCGGCCTGCTGCGTTCTGCCACGGCTTCCAGAGAAAGGAATTTTTAACTGCGGTGTGAAAAATAAGTAGCCATTCTCCAGGTGGCTTAGAACGGAAAAGATAGTCCTAACAGAGAGTGAAGGATGTCCAAATGCCTGGGAATCTGGGTAACTGTCACAAAGAATGATCCAGAGCTGAGTTGAAGATAGGGGAGGGATCAAGAGGGGCTAGCTACCACAGGGTGTCTGAACTTGATTCTGTGATTACATTTGAGTTTAGAAAAAACACAGACAGAGACCTAAGGAGTGGAGGGGTAGGAACTGACTGGAATAAAATTCATGTACTTCTTAAAGTTATCATTAAAAAGATCATCTAATTTCATCAGGTGATGTTCTCCCTAGTCCTAGAGAGTTGAAGGCATCACATTTTGTCAGAATTTGGAGGTAGAACTTGCTGATTCAAAAAAACCCAAAAAACAAAAGACCACTATCCTTTTGTATTTTCCCAGCTCTGAGTCAATAATGCCAGCTAAAGAATTGCCATTCTACCTCCCAGGTGTTAACTTGGACAACCTGTCAGTCAAGACTTTGTCTTAAACAGTCATCCAGGTGGCCACAGGTGGAAAATGAAGAAATGATAAGGAAGGTTTGGTCTTGCCAATTATAGGAATTTTAGGCCAGATCCATGACCTGGCTTTGATTGATCTAGATCCTGGTCAATGATTTTAAACACATGTCTCTACTAATCCTAGGCTCTGAGGACCAGCCACGCTAGGTTCAAGATTATTGAGGAATGTTTACTCACTGACTCCAACTCCCTCTGCCTCACACCTCCAGAAAAATGTGAAATTATCAGAGAGGAACATTATAATATCACTGAGAACAGGCTACTTGGGTATTTAATGGCCAGTAATAGAAGGTTAACAAAAATAATGCAGATATTGAATGCCTCCTCCATATTTGCTGCTTTAATGTGTTATTTAAAGCACACTATATTTTGGCAAAAAGTTTATATAGAGGTGTGATTTAAATAACTTTTCATACAGATGACTCAAATTAACTAGAAAGAGATTTGGAACTTAAAACAATCAAAGTAATAAACCTCCCTTCCATATACGCATTTCTTGACAGTTTAAAGAACACAATCACAAACTTAATTTTGCCCGAAGCTCTTAACAATATTATGAGGCAGAAAGGACAGATTTTCACGTCCAGCCTACCTTAGCCAACACAGATAACTGATGGTTCTTTCCAAGGACAGGTTATAAAATTGGTACAGATGCAAAAATTACCAGTGGTCAGGAAACCAAATATCTAGGTGTCTCCTGGGGGGGGAGGGGTGGGAGGGGGAGAGAACATCTGATTCTTCCCCTTCTATCTGAAGATGTGTGTGTGTGTAAAACAGTGTTTTGTAGACATAAGTCCCACTTGTACCGTGGAATTAAAATAATAATAATAGCAACAGCTTTAATTTGATACGTGAATGACCATTTACAAAATATTTCTCCATTCACTGCCTAATACAAACTTCATTTTCATAACATGAAACAGGTAGGTATTATGATGCTTACTTTACAGACAAGAAAAGAGAGGTCCAGAAATTTCATTCAGGATTTTGCAGCGAGCAAATGTGGAGGAAGTTGGAGTTCTGGTACTTGTAGCCCAATGTCAGTCCCATGGCAGGAAAATGTCCCAGTTCTCCCGAATAGTTAGAATGTCCCCCTCCCCTAATCTCCCTTAAACTGTATTCATACTCCTCTGGATGCCAAGCTGTATTCTACCTTTTATTAACAGTATGATTATTTCCACACCTTACTTTTCTTAGCCTCTTCACTAACACAGCAGGAAAACAACAACAACAAACTTCTGGTAGGCCCAGTGTAAGGCTTTCACGTACTGTGTTCACCAAACCGATCTTTAATTGACATTCATTCGGTGTCTAGGTCTTGTGGAAGAGACAGTTAACACTCATTAGTCTGTTTGTTCTCTCCTCTTGGTGGTCAGTCAGTCACACCACATGCTATTCCTCCCCTGAAGTTCATGGCAGAGTTCCAGCCAATGGGAACTGAGTGGAAACGAGGCCCACCATTTCCAAGCTGAGAAAGTTAAGGAAACCTCCCATTCTTTTTCCCAGCCACCCATTTAATAAATAATACCCCAAGTACCTAGAAAGGGTTGAAGCCACAATAAAGGAAGAGCCTGGGTCTCTGAATCACATGATGGGCACCCCCCACTCCATTCCCTGCTCCCACCAACCTGTACTGGACTGTGTGATAGGAGCAATAAAGAAACCCTTATGATGTGAAGCCACTGAGATGTGGAGGTTATTTATTACAGCTGTTAGCCTACCCAGACTAATACAACTCTCCATTATAAAAAGCTAATATCTACAAAGAACTAATATTCAACAGATCCAAAAGAGTATACATTGTGAAGAGATTTTAATAAGCTATTTCATATTGCTGATTCTGAGAATACATTTTTGTTGCGGAGGGGGGAAAAGCCCCACAATGCTGCCCTTTCAAATAAAACCCTCCAAATAATGATTTTTATGATCAAATTTTCCTATCATAGAAATCTTTAGGTCATGATAGATAAATTCTATGAAGCACACATTGTAATATAAGACTGATATCAAGATATTCAAGACATACTAATAAGCAAATCATGGATGGGCAAATCTAATTTAAGGCAGTCCTGCTGAGTCATTCGAGATTATCTATCTACCCAAAATGAACATAATCCATTAGCATCAAAATAACAAATTCCCCCAAATGCAAAGGGGTCTAGTTCTGTTCATGACTTTTATCAGCATGACATGTAGCTAATATTCATTTAAAATGTCAAACAGTAAGGGCATCGTTTTGCACTCAAATAATTATCAGTTAATGAAGCTTTAAAAAAAAAAAAAGAGTCTCTTATATCTAGATTGAGTTATTCTTTCTATGGTGCTTACCCTCGTATTCCTAAATACTTAAAATGTTCCCATAGTAAATGAGGTCAGCTTACGTAAGCTCAAAAGCAATAGGATATTTTAGCCTCAGAGCATAATAGCAAGAATATTAGAACACATTCATGCAATTCAGAAATTAAGTCTATTATTCCATACTTGGCTACATGCCTTTTACAGTTAAAATGTAGTGAAGGTACATCATAAAAATATAATCTCTAAGGTCCTCTTAGAATAAAATTTGAAGTCCCAACAATCCCACTTGATAGAAGAGAAAACAAAGGGTCTGAGAGATGCTGTGGCCCACCTAACGCCACACAGGATTCTGTTCCTAAACTGAGGAAGGCATCTTCTGACCCTTTTTTGTGGCTGCTTGTCCCTGTGACAACGGAGATGACAGAGGTTCTTCTATTAAGCTGGGATACTTGCCACACTAGGACACACAGTTCTCTGATTTGAAAAAATGGATTTACTTTTTCTAGCACTCTTAATGCAATCACACTTGCACACTAACGCCAAGGGTGCTGGATGTACAAGTGCAGGGAACCCCTGAAAGTTCTCAGTAGGTGGAAGGCTAAGGAGGAAGGCTATGACATGAGCATCCATTTCACAGAGGATTTGGAGACCTAGCTTTGTCTCATCTTTCTTTCCCTCCAGGTCTCCAGAGGACTTGGCTATGGAGACTATGTCTACTGAAATCTTTGAAAAAGCTTTGTTATGTCTTATTATAGACACAGAAAATTACTCCAGAGACAACTGACTTGCTGGGAAGCAACAGCCAGCTGGAATGAAGGAAATCGCCAAATCTTCCTGGTAATGTTGTAGTTGGGAGCATCAGTTAGCATAGCCTGTGGTTACCATAATCAGAAATCCCTGTGGAAGAGCAGATTTAAAGTAACTTTCCAAGTTACCAGTGGAAGTGTTAAAACCCAGTACAGTGGCATGTAACAGGTAGAATAGAAAAGTCCAGATAATTCACAAATGAATTATCTTTTAGTCTTTCATTATTACAATTCTCAAGTTTTCTCTTTCCAGAAGAATTTTTTTAAGTCACGTACATTTCCAGTATGATTTCATTGTATCTGCCAGGTATGTGTATTCACATTAGAAGGACCACCAGAAATTCAAGTGTCTTTCATTTGGTAGTCCCACTGAACAAGGGCTACCATTTTTCAAATCGAACGTGGGCACTCTACTCTTGAAACTCTCCCTAAATGTGTGATCCATGACTAGATGAGGGCTTTGTAGCATATCACGCCCATTCAATTGACAGGCACATTCAGCCAGCTTTGGATGAAAATGCTTCACTTTAGCTATTGTTTTTAAAAATCATGTCTATCAACAGATTGTAATATGGCTCTGGCAAGATATAGCTGAAAATGCTTTTCTCCTCATTTAGTTACACGTTTCTCTGAAGTGCACTCTGCTATCTTTATGATGGAATTGTCATGAGTGTCAGGCTTCTGGAAATAAACTTTATTTTTTCCCCTTCAGTTATAAAAAAGAAAAAAAATTACTTGCTTTGTTTGTGGCCTGGGTTCCCTCCCCCCACTCCCAGGGAAATATTTCTCATACAGAAGTAAATGGACTTTGGAGAGGTATGAAAGACTCTCTATTTAAAATTCCAAATAGTGCTCTGGCTCATCCACCCAGCTCTTGCAAGATTGACCGTATGTGAAATTTGAATGTAGATTACAGTGTTTCAATTTAACAAGATTAAGGTGTGATTACATTGGTTATTTTGTCATTTCATACTTTCTCCATTAAGGGAAGTCAGCATTTAAGATCATCTCAGTCATTTTTAATAGCATGCTGAAGTGGGGAAAAAAAATGCTTACCATTTTAAGTTACCAGCCACTTAATTTATTTAGTTTTTATTTTCTAATCAGTTATTTCTTAAAATACAGCATTCCATATCTTCTCTACAGTAATGCAAATCACAAGCCACTTCACTTTCTTCAATTTCTACTTTCTAATCTTATTTTTCTTAAGATAAATCTCCCCAAATATTCATAGTGGAAGAAGAGGGCATGAAACAAAAAACTTAAAAAAAAAAAAAATACTGTGGGGGAGCCCGGGTGGCTTAGTCTGTTGTTGAGTGTCTAACTCTTGATTGCGGTTCAGGTCATGATCTCAGTGTCCTGGGATCAAGCCAGGGGTCCAGCTGCATTGGGCTCCACACTCAGGGGGAGTCTGATTCTCTCTCCCCCTCTCCCTCCTCCTCTCTCTCTGCCCCTCCCTCCACTCGTGCATGTTCTCTCTCTCTCTCTCTCAAATAAATAAAATCTTTTTTAAAAAAAATACTGGAATATTTAGACTCAATTTACAATAGAAATTTCTATTTACCCATTTCTTAGGGAGGAATAGTGTATAAGAGTGATTCCCATCCTGGCTTTTGCTGAATACTGGTGTCCCACAAGATACTAGTTTCACCGAAAGAAGTAAATCATGGCCGAACCCTAGTGAGAAATGCTGAATACCTTCTCAGTTTCTTGGAGAATCACAATGCATATCTGCATACTAAAGTCTCTTGGATGTCCTCCAGGAAAAAAAATATATTCAATTTTTTAAAAAACAATTATATCCACAATGTATTTGGACATAGATCTTTCTCTCCTTCTTGAAACATCTATTAAGATTCATCAGGACACTAGTGTTGAAGGAACACAGTTTGGAAAAACCAATTATAGCTGGAAATACATGGGTTTTAGGTTGTGTTTTCAAATCTCTAGCCTTGATACACACTAGCTGTGTGACTTTGGACAGGTTACTTAACCTCTCTGATACCCATTTCAGTTTTCCATGCCAACCAATTTTTACTGAGAATCTATAGTGTGCCAGGGACCTGAGCTATCTCGGCACAGGGAACAAACAGCACAGTAAACGAAAGAGACGTACCCCACCCTCAAGGTAATTTGGGGTCACGTAGAAGAGATGGATGTTAAACAAATACATGTATAATTAGAGTGCTGATAAGGGCCAGAAAGGAAAAAAAGAGAAAGAGGAGGAAATAATTACAGGGAAAGGCTAATGTAGATTGAGTGGGTAGGGAAGTTCTCCGAGGAAGTGACAAGTTGAATCCTGAAAGAGATGTAAGATCTGGCTAAGCAAATGTGGCAGTGAAATGTTTCAGAAAGAGAAAAAAGAAAATGTGAAGGCCTCCATACCAGTGTTGAATGAGTCTATGCTGACTTTCCTCAAGAGAGAAAATATGAAACGTAAAACCTACCAAGCTAGAGCTTTCTTCATCTTGTTGGATGAGCTTGTTGTATCCAAGGTTCAGCCAGAAGGCCAATAGGGATGGGACACAGTGCTGGGGGCAGAGGTGGGAGAGCAGTAGGGGCAGTTGAGAGCCATGAAATGTGCAGGAGTCAGACCTAGGTCCAGTTGCCCAGCACTCACATGAAGGAGTGTGGGTTTCACTCTAAGGGCAAAAGATATTGGAGTGGTTTCACCTGATTTAAGTTTTTTAAAAGTTTGTACATGGAAAACAAGGAGATCGGTTAGAAGATTGTTTCTCGATAAGGATTTCAGATTCCTCATCTGCAAGACTAGGTATTAATTCTTAAGTCATACTGTCATAGGAAAGAGTTAAAACCTATACAAGAGCTTGGCAGAGATGGGGCCAAAATGAAGCCTCCTGCTCACACTTCTCTCCTGAGACATGGAGCCAAACGCATCTAGAGACTTCCATAGGTCTACATTGACTTGCCCACTCCCAACTTTGTGCATTCCACCCAGCTTTCTGAATTATAGCCTCTTGAGACTGTTTGTATTTCAAATGGGCTACACTGTGAATAAGTGCAGAGGGAATGCCTTCTCTACTCTACCACTCCTTCCCGGGGACAGGTGGGAGATACAGCACCGATTTTGCCCTATGAATTCAGAATCCCATCATTGCGCAGGGTGTCACCATGGTAATTTTGGGGTTCAAATGTGCTTGACTATCCGAGCAGAACTGAAATGCAGGGGGTGTGAGGTAGAGGGAACACCAGAAACTAACTGAATAATTACAAAGCACCTCCTAGAAAGTCTCTCTGCTGGCCGTTTGGATACTTTGCCTTTTTGAGGTCAAAAACCACTGCCTTAAAAACAAATAAATGATCCACTTTTTTCAACAAATTAATTGGAAGGGCAATAAAAGGATGCAGGGGGAAATTGTGGATTTAAGAGACTTAAAAATAGTTCCCAAACTGACAAACCTAAACCTCAGCATTTAGGAAGACATCTCTGTGTGATCAAGAAAAGCAAGAAAGTGATCGTAGAAAGTCAGATTGATGGTTACTTTTGAGGAATGCCAGGGATTTATGATGTGATGGTATGTCATGTGTAAGACTCAGGGTTCGAGTGGCGGGGGCTGGCCAATTTATTTTTCTTGACTCCAGTGGTGGTTACAAGGGTGCGGCCTCTTATTAACTTATTAAGTTATATATTTGTTTGATTCAGTTCTGTATCTGTGTTTTACTTTAAAATAAATGATTAACAAGTGAAGAAGAAATTACGAGCAAACAAATAATAAATTTTACATGTCAGTTATTTCAGTCAAGGCCATGACACAAATTTTCAAAGTCAAGAACAAAACAGAACTCAGGTTTCACGAAATAACTTGATTTGTCCTGCAGTAGGAATAAAGAGAGAGAGAGAGAGTAATGATAGTGTCATATTTTCTGTGGAATTTTTCTCTCCTTTCCAATTGCATATCATAAATCACTAATTAAACTGTTATTTCATTACAGAGTTTAATTACTGTATATGTCACTTAGCTGCCCCCATATCTTGATACACCAAGACAAAAGTATAAATTAAATGAGCAACAGGAAAGCATTCCTGTTGATAAAATTTTTACATTATAAAAAATCTTACCTTGCAAACTGGACAATTAATTTTATAATTCCTTATTTTAATTTATAAGGAGTAATTCTACAGTATAGTTGATAGGCTTTAATGTGATAATAAGTAATTAACTACAGCATCTCATGTGTGTGTGTGTGTACATACAATACACATATGTACAATATAAAGGTATAAAATACTTCCCTAACTATACCTTTTTCTATCCCAGACATCAGAAGGGAACACATATAAGTCTAAGAGTCCTTACTGATCGTGAAAGACCTTTCACTTCTGGAAAATCTCCAGGTTCTTTGATCATGTCATCTTTGGTTATTTGAGCACAAATTCTTTTCATGCTCTCATGATATAATAATTTGGTAGAAATTGGGATACTTCATATTTGAGTACTCTACGAAAATGTAAATTGTTACCTGCTAAGCAGGTAAAGGAACTCACTCTCAATGAGGGGCTTATCAATAAACAAACCACCCTCATTTCACTTTGATTTACTCTATTTTGAAAAATGTGGTATCTTTCTGTATTCAACAAAGAGAGGGCTTTTGAAACCAAAACACTAGAGAACAATAGTAGGATGGAAGGCATTCTTTGTATAAGGTAAATGGAACTACTGGGGCTACTATACAAGATATTTTTCCTACTATAACAGAGTGCCAAATTATCACAGTATCAACAGTATGCGAGTCCACAAAACTGCTTTATTAACTCAGAATGCTGGGATATTATGAATCACATCTGCATGAAAACAAATGGCAATGCTTAGTTGGAAAAAAAAATGTGGATTTTCAGAAGTTAGAAACATTACAGTACTCAAATATAAATAACAAGTTACCATATTTTATCATTTCTTTTCCCCTCAGTTTTAAACCCCCTTAAAATACAACAAACATGCAACTTAAATATTTCAAAGACACCAAGAGGTGTTCAGTCTAGCCATCTCTACTGAAAATGCTCGCAGACTGGGGAATTTTTAGAGTCATTTTACTGTATGTAGCCACAAAAGCATATTTTGCTCTCTGGGTCTCTCAGGGCGTGAGACAGACCTGACCGGAAGTGCTCATTGGCATACCGGTCCCCACAATGCTCTTCAAGCCACTTCCCCACAGGGTGAGGCCCCAACCTCTGACAATGTAGTAGAAGGTTTGGATGCACGCATCACTGAACGGCTGTTCTCTGACTTGAAAATCAAGAAGAGCTAGTTGTGAGGAGGAACGGTAACATGTGAAAACCAAGAAAACTCTCACAGCTTTCACAGAAAAACTTCATGGGTTAATTTCCATTACAGAATAACCACTGGTTAGGGCAAATGTTTAAAAAAAAGAAAGAAAGGAAAGAAAGGAAAGAAAGGAAAGAAAGAAAGAAAGAAAGAAAGAGAAAGAAAGAAAGAAAGAAGAAAGAAAGAAAGAAAAAGAAAGAAAGAAGAAAGAAAGAAAGAAAGAAAGAAAGAAAAGAAAGAAAGAAAGAAAGAAAGAAAGAAAGAAAGAAAGAAAGAAAAGAAAGAAAGAAAGAAAGAAAAGAAAGAAAGAAAGAAAGAAAAGAAAGAAAGAAAGAAAGAAAAAGAAAAGAAAGAAAGAAAGAAAGAAAGAAAGAAAGAAAGAAAGAAAGAAAGAAAAAGAAAGAAAGAAAGAAAAGAAAGGAAAAGAAAAGAAAGGTTTGCCTCTTTTCTCTTTTTCCATTCTGTGTGGTCGAAGTGACAACACTATAATATTTGGAAATCCCATATGCAATTCAGTATGTGTAACACCAAAAAAGAGGTGAATGGAACAGCCTTTGCCACATGTCTTTTCTATAATGGCCATCAAACCACGAGGCCTGAAGCTTACCTTAAATGCAGGAACAATATCTGTGCATGCCACCTAAGTAGTGTAGAGCAGGGGCTATCAATAAATCATCTTATTTGAGAAATCTCAGGTATGTCCAAAACATATGCATATTTTCTCTCCAGGCACCTCCTTCAGAAATTTATAAATAGATTGTCAGCAAAGTAATAAAGGCACTTGTTATTTTTATTCCTTAGCAACTAGACAAAACCCACTTGTCCCATCACTTCATTTGCCCACTAACAAGACAGCTGAAAGTCATAAAATTAAAGTGCTTTGCTATAGCTATACCCAGACAACGCAAGAGTGACAACAGAAGCAGTTAGTAAAATGCAGGGCCCAGGGAATCATTTCGAAAGGCAAGAGCCTGAGAAGTCCGGTGCTGCTCAGGCATATTGTCATTTTCCACACATGCTGTATGACCACGGAAGGGCAGCAAAATCCCTGTCAGTTTCCCAAAGCTTCCTGCTTTTCACTCAAGGGGTAAATGTACTGAAATGTAAATTAGTAACAGTGACAGCCTTACAGAGATATCCTTGAGTCTGTTTTTATCTTCTTTTTTGTTAATCATTCTAAAATCTCAATACTTAATTGAGGAAACCTCATAGTGCAGAACACTGTCAAGGCACTGCGGAATCACTGGTGAAGCCCAGGACTGTGCCTCTGGTCATGGTCATGGATTTAGAGCAGCGCTTCCCAAATCCTTTTGTTCATTATATTAAGCGCAAGATGCTCTTCAGGTTCCCTTCAAAAAAGGCTTCAGGACAAGTTTGAAACCTGCTACCTCCCCTTCCTGAATTATCTCAGTGCCTTAAAAGGTTCCAAGAATTCTTGAATCACAGGAGCTGCTTGTTTAATCTACTCTCTCAACATTATTTGACCATGGAACACTTGGGGTGGGGGGGGGACTTCTTCTTATTATATTGGGATACAATATACCTCAGACCATAGTTTGGAAAATTTGGCTCTATGTAGCATAAAGATATTGTAGCATGTCCTAACAGGGCAGGTCTCAAAATAACGTTTTTTGTTTCATTTTTTTTGCAGTGGTCTTCTCGACAGAGCAAACTCTATGTACGTTTCAGTGAATTCTTAATGTTGGATCCACAAAATGGACCCTGTTACACAACCAGTTATATCTTGACCACTTCCTTAGCAGTATCAAAGAATATGACAAAAGCTTTACTATCAATCAAGGTGGTTATGATGTAATTAGTTTCCTCCAATAAGAAACCATGAAAGATTACAAGGCAATATGCATGACCTTTATGCTTTTAAAGGCAAACAGGATTGGAATATTTAATGAAAGCAGCTTTTATCTATTCAGCACTTTCTATGTGCCCAAAACTCTTCTAATTACTTTATATGTAGTATTTCATTTGTCCCTAAAGGCAAAATAAAATTAGGTTCTAATTTTCCCCCATTTTACAAATAATGCAGTTCAGGAACTGAGAAGTTAAGTAACTTGTACAAGGTCACACAGCTAGTAAATAACACAATGGAAAAAAGATAACTCAGGACTAGTTTGAACATGACTATGGATTTGAATTTGCAAGCATTTTAATCCTAAAGAAAATTCCCTAATTTAGTTGAAGAATCTTCTATTCTTTCTGGAAGACATCATCTGATTTTATCATTGGTTTATCAGAGTGAAACATTTTTACCCACTATCAGCTGAGATAACTTCCCCACTATGCTTTATTGTGATGTTTCCATTTGTAATTTTCAGTAGTAGAAATATCAGCATCCTTCGTGCTTTCACACATATTTCCTTCATTCACATGCCCAGATTCATACCAAATTGCATAACTTAACAAGGCAATGGAGAGGAGTGGTCAATTCTATAATTACCTGTGTGGTTCACGACCTACCAGTACAGTACAAAAGTATAAATATTTTCAGCACATGGAAAATGCTCACACGTTTTTAAATACATGTTTCAAACAAAATCTGTCGGCTTATTTCGCTTCAATAAGTGTAATTTTCACATACAAAACAAAGGCCCTATTCTTCAGCACATAGACACAAGAACAGATCCATTTGTCATCTTTATCATTTAGCTTTAGATCAATTGATTATTGGCAGACTATGCCTGGTCTGGTCAATATAAACAGAAATATTCATCTCCAGAAGAAATTCAGCACTCAGTCTCATTTCATGCACAAAGAGACCTTGCCCTTGTATTTCACTGAGCTGAAAGCAGCTTTTATTGATTTCACGTTGAACTGAATTTGTTAGTTTCTACAGCAGTGGCAGAAACACTATTTGGTGATATTATGAAGTTAAAAGTAAAACTTAGATTTTAAAACAGAAAAGATGAAAATATGAATACTAGGAAATGTTATAAATTTCTGGAAAGTCTGATAATTGCATTAATTTTAACAAAAAAATTTTAAGGTCTTTTACAAATTGGGAAAGAGGATTAAACATTTCATTATGTAATGAATGTCTAATAAACACCAAAAAGAAAACCCTTCTATCTTCATTCTTAGAGTCAAATTGATCCAGATTTTGATGTGTTAAAAATATATATATTGCAGCTAAAAGGAATACATCTGTGTATGCATTTACTGTGACATCCAGATCATTCAAAATAATGACACTCCAACGTAGTCCAAGTCACTAAATATTCCCAAGAGAAGGCAAACTGATCTCTGGTAACTAGGACACATTATTTGCGTGGGGACTTTTTCAGCATGTCTAGAAATGTCTAACACACATGTCCTTAACATGGACTATATTTGAGAGCTTCCTCTTCAGTTAAACACTGTAAAAACAGCCGAAAAATTTCCGGGCCTATATTAAAGCTGTACCCCTATTTTGGATCCATAAAACTGAACACTGAAATATAATTTCCAGTTTGAGAGGCAAGAAACTCCTTCCCATTAGCTTTCACATTACTGTTACATAAAGTCTTTCATACAACAAATCGCTGGACAAATTCACAAGCGGGTCTGAACCACATGTGTGCAAATGTACATAAAATTATTATCCTAATGATATTTGAAGTTCAGTTATGCTGTTGCCAGGACTTCACTTATTCAAGTTCTTAAAAATGAATAAACTTCATAATAAAATTTCTGCCTCATTCCATGTAAGTTTCCTTGGAATAAATAAAAAAAAAAAAATAGAGTTCATGGTACATAAATAAGTAGAAGAAATCAGAACAGCTTGAGAGCACGTATATAGTGTCTTGCTTTTCCAATGTGATTATTTCCCCAACAAAAAGTAGCAAACGTGGCATACAAGTGCCTCTGCCAGTGTTTCAAAATTGAGCCCCACACACTACGCTGGCTTAACTATTAGGTATCTAAATGGAGCATGCGAAAAAGCCATAGCGTGTGCGATGCCTGGATGGACATCGTGTCTTTCTCTTTTACTTGGAGCTGCCGAATGTAAAGCGAGTCAACAGGGATTTATTGACCTCCCACAGAGTGGAAAACCGCATATTACCAAAGGGTGTGAGGTACGTTTTTGAAGAAAAAGAAAAGAGCTGGCTTTTTTAGCTAGTGCTATGAAGTTGTGAAAATGGGCCTTAGGTAGCAGCTTCAGAACAAGTGCTCCTCCACTTTCCCCCAAATTATCCTCCCAAGTCATAAATGCCAAATGTTACTGTGCCATTGTGATATAAAAAGAAATTTATATTTGGTCTTTGTCCTCAGTTCCGGGCACAGAGCTTCAAAACCCTTGGAATTTCCCAAGTGATAAGAGTGAGAGGAGTATCTTTTGTTAATCATAGCAAGCCCTTGCAACCACAGGGGAGTTTATGTTAATGAGGTGATTTTTGGAAAGTCTTTAAGGATGGGGTGGGGCTGGTTGCCAAGGGAACCGACCACAGGATTCCAATCCCACTCTGAACTGGAAGGGAGAGCGGCTGGAGGTTTGAGTTCAATCTTAAGTGATGTAATTTAATCAATCATGCATGTGTAATGGAATCTCCATAAAAACCTTCAACAACAGGGTTTGGAGAACTTCCAGTTTGGTGAACACACCGAAGTGCCGGGAAGGTGACAGACCTGGAAACTCTGTACCCTTACCCATGTATCTTGTCCTATACATCTCTTCCATCTGTTCTTGAGTTGCATCCTTTATAACAAATGAGCAATAGTAAGTAAACTGTCTTCCTGCGTTCTGTGCACTGTTCTAGCAAATTATCAATCCCAAGGAGGGGATTGTGTGACTCTCCTAATTAATTACTCCTCAGTCAGAAATAGAGAAAACCCAGAACCGCCATTGGCATCTGCAGTGAGGGACAATCTTATGGGACTGAGTCCTTCACCTAGGGGTCTGTGCTAACTCCAGGTGGTTAGTGTCAGAATTGAATTAAGTTGTAATACTTCCATTTGCATCCAGAGAGAATGAGAGGATTGCTTGGTGTGGAAAACCCACACATTTGGTGACAGAAGTGTTGTGTAGGTAAAAAGTAGATCTTAATTAAGAGCTTAAGAGCATCACATGGTCAACTCCTTATTTATCTACTGGTACATCTCACTTTACTCAATGTACACTTTGTTGAAAGCAGGCATGTTCATAAAACTTCCCCAAATAAAAAATAAAATACTGCTCAGAAATTCCCTTACTTTCCATTTTTAATTGATCTCTACTTGGCATAGGTTCCCAAGATCTCCTTTATTGCTCTCCATCCTCCCAATCTGCTTTGTAGGAATAAAAGATTTTCCAATACTTAGTGATCCCTATTGGAGGAGGGATTTGCTAAAATAAACTTTAAATCCATAGATTAGTAAAATAAACTAGGAGAAACTCCAAGAATATCTATGTTATAGCCCTGGTTCAACCACCTGATAGACCTTGAGTTACTCTGAAGTGAGTTTTGGGGGAGATTATCACCAATCAGTGAAGACTGTTCTGATAATTACATTAAATCATGTGTTTATGTGGCCAGGCTCACCCCATAATTTTCTTGGAAATCATATTTTAATCATACTATATTGGCTTATTATATTACACATAATTGTACTTACAAACATGGCCATGAAAGAACTTTTACATCATCCAGATGCAGAATAAAATCCTATGAGAGGTTTTACAGGGTACTCTGAAATCTAAACTACCTGAGTTAGAATTTCAACTAAACCCCAGATAAGATGTAGGACCCTGAACAAATCACGTAACTTCTATTTGCCTCAGTTTCCCCATCTATAAAAGACAGAAACTATATTTGATTGGGTTGCTGTGAGAATTACATGAGTTGATCACTTAGAAGAATTGCTGGCATAGTAAGTACTATGTAAGTATCAGCTAGGATTGTGAGAGCTTAAAGAATTCAGTTCGTAGAAACTTGCAGGTCTAGGACCATAACACTGTTCTGGCCTTGAGATGTGTTTTGAAAACAAGATGATGCGCTAATTAAATTTATTTGAACCCAAGCTTGAATATTTAAGCTTGTTACATAGCAATAATTCCCCCCTCCCCCATAATGACGATTTTTCTCTGAACTGTCAGAAGCAAGCTTCTAACAATCTTAATAATAGCAGAAATTAAGACTGTGCCACTAGTTTAACAATATAGGTGACCATTAAAGTGCACTGAGATTTTATGGTAAAGGTTGCCCAAGAAAAGGGAGGGACAGGCATGATCAGAAATGAGCAGGTCCAAGAGAAGATAGAAGGAAATGGACAGTGTATTTCATATAGAGAAACATAACACCTTGAGTAATTTTTTTTAAATCCTGTATTTTTTCCCTCCGTTTCTAATTTATGGTTGTTCTCCAGTGGAGACTTCTTTATAATAGTCAATTCAGAGTTTTCTTTGAGTGTTTCCTTTTTCTCTTCCTTCCTTCCTCCCTCCCTCCTTTCCTTTCCTTCTTTTCCTTCCCTTCCTTCCTCCCTCCCTCCCTCCCTCCCATACAGCATTGGCAATAGCTCCCTTGTGCCACACACTCTAATAGGCATTGGAGCTACGGCAGTCAATCAAACGCAGTCCTTGCCTGCAAGATCCTCACACGTCGAGGAGACTGGCACACAAGCCAATCGTCACAGCCAATGCAATTAGTACGCAGATAATCACAGATGGAAGCAAAAATGTGGAAGGGGTAGACTGAGGAGGTTTGGAAGGAGAGATAAGGAAGGTTTTCTGAACGAGGAATTGATTTGAGTTGAGGTGAGTCTTCAAGAATTAGTAGAAATTAGCATGTGGGCACAGGAGAAGAGGGATCAGGAGAGCATGATGCGTGATCCACACAGAGGGGAAAGCTGACAGAGGCAGGGTATTGAGGAGCCATGTGATCTGTGTAGGGCACTGAGAATCAGGTCTATGTTGCTGGACCGTCTATACTCCGTGAACGTGCTCAAGATTTTAGACAACACACACTGTTCTTTAAAATTTCCCACATAATATAATGTAGAAGCAGAAACATTATCTAGTAATTTTGAATGTGTACATTTTTCAGAAATACGCTAGGTCATATTTCTGGCTGAAAAATCTACTAGATAAATAATAAAGACCTAATTTGTGTCAGACTGTCCTGGGCACTAGTTCCAGGGGTACACAGGACAAGTTTGATGGAGCTTATAACCTAGAAGGAGAGAGGAAAAATACATAGATACAGTTCAACAGTATTTTCATTTTAAAATAATGAAGTAGTTCTAATTTAAACTATTAAGGAGAATTGGTGAACTAGTTGACTATTTGTTAGGGACTAAGTTCCTTCCTAAGCTTAGTGATAAGTTTTACTGCTGAGATTTAGTTTATTCGTTCAATTCACCCATACTCATTGAGCACTTACTATAGTACAGAATATTAAATTAATTGAGTTGTTTGGACTACATCCACAAACAACATGGGCAAAGAAAAACTTTGAATTCCTTTTTTCCCCTTTTCATTCCTCTGATACTAGCAGTAGAAAAACAATCTTTGATTCCTGTCTCATCATAAAGATTTCATGAATCTAAGAATGCACTTGACTATCAGGAAAATAATTGATTAGAAAGCAAGAATTGCAGCAGTCTGGTCATATTCATGATTCCTTCTCTTAACTAAAATCTACAGATGTTTGCATTTTTTTAATGATTCCTTTAAACTATCTATATCAAAAAAAAAATACATCAAGGTATCTATGTAAACACTGGTAGCCCAGTGGCATTTTTAAAGAAATACATAAACACAATGTGGGATCCTTAATGGACAGAGAAGTCATGAAACCACAATAAGAAATGTAATGCCAACCACAAGTTATCTAATATTTCAGAGATAACAACATCCTGTAATGTTGTACAATAATTTTAAGGCAGATTGAACATGGTCGTGCAATTATCATAGGGGAAAAAAAGTCTGCACATATTTGTGATTTTTCTTTTTTGACACATTAATTGCTTCTCCATACACAAGGAGAACAAAAGCAGCAGCATGCCATATTTATTCAATGAAGGGTGAGCCACAGGGGTTGTGGAACATTCTTTCTCCAACACTAGCCAAATTATCTCAGTGCCCAACTTGTAAGAGGCTGCAATAATACTCGATCATTTCAGAGTGCTGGTAGGGTTATGCATCATTTTAACAGCACGATGGCAGATTGTGATCATCTTCATGTTATAGGAATCTAGAGATAAGTGGCAGGCATGGTGAGTCATTTTCATACATCCTCATTCTGCATGAAAACCTTAAAGAGATAGTCAGAAATTGTTCTCTTCTGGCATGCAATGCTCGTTAACTCCAAGAATAAGGAGGCTTGTATATACCTGAAGGGTCACTGGAGAAGTAATCGAGGCTTTTGGTGTTCATTTTAAAGAACAACCCAAGGGAGAGTGTGTATAGTCACTAAAATTGAAAATGTGCTATCTAGTAAAAATATGTCCCAGAATAAGGAAACTTAAATAAAATGGATCAGAAGCTCCATCAGGGCAGGAGTAATATCAATTGCACTTACCGACTCGTATATCCAGCGCCTGGCATGGTACTAGAAACTTATAGGTGTTTAGTAAATATGTTTCAGCGAATGATGCATGAATGAATTCACGGACAATGGATGTATTATAAATGCTCTATGTGTATGTTGGTGTTAGCTTTGCTCATGTAAACTATTCCCTGTAAGTCTGAGAAACTGGATATTTGGCCACTAAAATACATTTTAAAAAGTAAGAATTTTTTACTTGTCATCATAATGTATTTGTATGCACTGAACAGCTACTGCTTAACCACTTGAATAAAAAAGACATTCAGCATGTTTATGCCAATTCAACCGCCATCAACATCCGAATACCCACAAAAAATCATCATCAGAGATAATCAGTTCTTTTGGTAAAGGCACAAAGCAGTTTGGAAAAACTTAATTGAAAACTGGACACAACTGGATGATGATTGATGATGAATGCAATGGTGATGAATTAATTTATTTCTTAATGAGCAGGCTCAGATCCTTCATTTCCTCTAAGAGATTAGCATATTTAAATACAATATGTTATGTTTCCCTATAAGATCTAATCTTTTAAGCACTATGCCTAGTTCAAAGACCATTTTAATAAAAGAGAAAGGGATAAAAATAATTCTGTGTACAATTAAAGCTTGTGGAAGCACATGTTTTAGGAAAAGGTGTGTCTGTAAATATGCTCTATATTTGAAATACAGATGTTATACTTAGGTTCAAATTCAAATGATGTATCACTAAAAATGGGTTCCTCCATTCCTCATAATGCCACAAGTGTACCATCTACTCCTAAAAACAATACGCTATATTTTATATTAAATGATGACTATTCCATTTTTCTGTTTCTCTCTTCCTTGTGTGTGTCTTTTTTTTTTTTTTTTTACTTTGATTTCTTTTAGGTTTAATTAGTTTCCTTTCTCTTCAGTGTTCTTTTGAGGCATCTTAAAAGCAGAGATGAGGGATTTGATTTCAAATCAGTGTGACACAAGAGTTAGTGAAGGATATCGGAGAATAAAGGAGTCACTTCACTGGAATGGCATTCGGGGCATTAGAGTCCATTTTCAGGCTTGAGGCAGTCGAGCTGGACGCGACTGCTATTTATTTCTCTATCATCTGCGTTGGTAAATATAGATTTGAGTTGGATTGTTCCCTTATTCAATTATAAGCACTTTACAGAGATAGCCCAAGTCTTTCATCTCGTTTCCACTCCCCACAGCACTTGGTAAACCGTGTCCATAGTGTACTTAGAAGAAACGCTATGTCCAAACTTAAAAACCCAACCGGTTTAACACAGAAGCCACAGAAACTAAAGTTATCAAGAGATCTCCCAAGTCTGAACGGAGAAGAATATTGAAATGGAACCTTCCCCATGGATCTCATCAACTCACTTGGGGCACCAAGAGATCACGGGGGGCAATGTGAATTAACTCTTGGTTGATGGAATTTTGACCAACCAGGACTCCTGTTGCCTTACCATTCAAGACAGCAAAGCTTTCATTGTAATAGTGGCATTCATAACAAGACAAGTTAGCCCATATTGTCAGCTCCATAAATAATTGGGTCCCGGAAGGACTGGCAGAGAGCTTTGGTGATATATAGCTACCATGTACACTGACAAATTGTGATCAGGCTGCCTTTGTTCGGAAAGCAGCCCGTCTCAATATAAACTCAGAATGGCAGGGGAATTGTGCAGCATAAAGCAGTCCGATAAATGAAGCTCCCATCTGTCACAGGGAGTCCCACCCCAGGACAGAGGTCACCGGATAATAATAATAATGATGAGAGCAATAATGTGAATAATGACATCATCATCATAATAGGTGAACGAGCTGTAAAGAGTACAAGGGGTGCCTATTGTCAACTCGGTCGCACTGAAGGGGAACTTTGACTGTCTTCCCAGAAGATGGGCAAATCAAATTCAAATGGCTATTGTTCTCGACAGGGGCAGAATCAGTCATAGGATTTTCAGTGCTATTGGCATCCCGTGACACAAGGCAGCTGGGTGACAGAAAGAATCTGTCAAAAATCACTAGTGCGCTTGACCCAATATGGGGAGGTACACTGTGAAAATGCCCTGGGTTCAGAGTAGTGCCAATAAAATAAGAATGTCTTAAACCCCCTATGTGCATTATTGCTTATGCATTAAACCCCCTACGTGCATTAATACTTCTCTAAATATCCAGTCCACCGAAGGAACAATAAAAGATTAGCCATTTCTATTGACCGATAACTTGGCCTGATAGAACTGTGAAATTTTTCATTCCTTCTCCATTTAGTTCTTGGAGGTTGGGGGGGTGGATTAAATTCGTGGAACATCTGCTACGTAAAGCCTCTTGTTTTACATACGTTAACTGTGGAGTTGGCAGTATTATCTCCACCGTAGAGGTGAGAAACGGGGAGAATAACTTTCCCAAAGATATACAGTTGGCAGTTGGCAAAGTTAGAATTCACATCCAAGCATGTGACTTTTCATCTCAGGGTTGTGAGTTTGAGCCCCATGTTGGGCCTAGAGCTTACTTTAAAAAGAGAAAAGGAAAGGAAAGGAAAGGAAAGGAAAGGAAAGGAAAGGAAAGGAAAGGAAAGGAAAGGAAAGAGAAACCTGATGGATGGGCATGGGGGGAAGGGAAGAGTACTCTGTTGGGTTCTTTTTAGAATTAACATTTTATTTAAAAGCAAAAGAACACCTCATATCAAAGAAAGATGAACTGTTTCAGCAGAAATCATGCAGAAAGTAGTAAACATGAAACTATTGAAACCATTGTGATGCCTTGTATCGTTAATTTAAAAATAAATATGCTCTTGACTCTGGGCGGGGGGTAGGTGGGGGAAGGGGTAAGTGGGTGATGGGCATTAAGGAGGACACGTGATGTGATGAGCACTGGGTGTTATACGCAACAGATGAATCACTGAAAACTACATCTAAAACTAATGATGTACTATATGTTAGCTAATCGAATTTAAATTATAAAAAATAAAAAATAAAAATAAATATGAAAAAAAAGAATTCATGTCCAGATCCAACTCACTCCACAGTTCATACCCTGTGGTAGGTTGGATAATGGTCCCCCGAAAACGTCCATGTCTGAATCCCCAGCACTGTGAGCATGCTACCATACAGATAAAAGGGACCTTGCAGATGTGATTAAGGATGAGGAGATAGGGAGATGATCATGGACTTTCTCGGTGGGCTCAACAGCACAAGAGTCCTATTAAGAGGGGGGCAGAGGAAGGTTCTAGAGAAAAGGTGAAACTGTTATGGCGGAAGCAGAGGTGGGAGTGATGTGGCCAAGAGGCAAAGAATGCCCACAGCACTTAGAAGCTGAAGAACCAAGGAACAGATTCTCCCTTGAAAACTCCAGAAGGAAACAGCGCTGGTGACACTTGGAATTTAACTCCCTAAGACTCATTTTGGACTTGCAATCTCCAGAACTGTAAGAGGATACATTTGTGCTATTTCAGTCACTAAGCTTGTGATGATTTGTTATAGCAGCGCTAGAAAACGAATACCCCCAGTGGCGATGCTTTCTTAACCGATGACTGGGCAAACAGGCTGCTCTTGCATTAAGGGACAAAAGTCATCTCTGCCGCCTCTATTTAACTAATAGCATACAGCTGGCTGGGTGGGGAACTAATAAGCAATTTCCTCACAAAAGTTGTGGGAAAGAGATGAGGTCCTAATGGATCCTGTTGGTCTCTGGGTCTATGGAATCTGAGTCACCCTCCTGGGAGTGTTAACCATTTGGCAAATCATGACCAGCACATAAGGCTACCTAATTCATTGAGGAGAGAAACCAAAAAACAACCTAAGAGAATGGAAACTTTCTAGACTTCCCCTTTTTAGACATAGCTTATTGTACATTGATTATAACTCAAGAGAATGAAGAGGGGCCAGAACAAAGCACCTGGGTTTCCTTCTCAGACAACAGTGGACCTCATCAAAACTTATCAAATAGCTGGAATGTGCAGGCCACGTTTCCAAATCTCTTGCCACCTGCCGCATGGAGCTTTACCCCTCAGCCCCAGGCGAGGAGCAAGAGAACACCCTTTTTTCGCAGTGCGAAAGTAAAGAGACAGCCTCCCCCAAGCTCACACAGGAATGCAAACTGCTGCCACCACCAGTGTAGTCACTGCCATTTAAAATATTTTTTTTTCAAAATTAAAAATATTTAATGAGATGTTTACGTCACACCCATTTGGGGAAACTAAGCTTTTATTTTAAGTATGAATAATACAGCTGCTTGGGTTTTAAAAATCTCCTAATTTCAATGTGAATACAGCACAGCTGCCTTGATGAGTGATCACAGACGGCTGGCAGTGCCATTGGTTCGAAGTTGGAATATGTAATGACGTCTCACATTCAATGGCTCCTTTTTAAAAATAACGCTCAATCGCCAGCACTGCATTGGTCCACAAAGGTGTCGGTCAACTGTGGCTCATATATAAGCCAGGCAGAGCAAAGCATGTGCGAAATGTGAAGTGTTGAATATATATATGTGGATATATTTGGTTCTTTTAAAAGCACAGTGGTCATCCATCCTCATATGGCTTTGTAAGAATCGGCTTCGTTAGCATCAGCTGCGCACGTTACTCTTGCATGATGTAAAGCTCCCATCATCTGACATTTTGTTCTAAAAACTATTTTCAAAATGTCAGCAAGTCTCCAGACTTCAACTCAGTGGTTAAGGCCTACTCAAAATCTGCTACTAGCAACCACTTCGTGGTTGGTGTGGGTTTTTTTTTTCCCCCCTCAGTGAATATTCATACAGGAAAGAGTTCACTGTTAAGATACCAAATGAAGTGAAAGATTTTTTTTTCTTCCTTTTAATCTCACAATATATATGATACCGATTTCCAGCTCCAGAAAATATTCACAAAGGAAGAAAATCACACTGAATGAAATTATAATAAAGGACATAAAAGATAGGCATTCTACCAAATGGCAGTAAGGCATACAAAAACCATTAATGATTTCCCACTACTGCTAATTTTGAATTCTAGGTGAAAGCAAACACAATTAGGAAAATCCATAAATTGTGTTTCTGTTTGCACATTATTGCCAAGCAAACCATTTTATAGCTATTGTCTCAATTACACATATCCATGTCATATCTAAGCCTCAACATGCTCATCAGTAAATAACAGTTCATTCAATGCCACAGGACTACACTAATTTGGATTTCCCTCATTCACAATTTGAGGCTAGTTGATACGGATAACTAAAGCTTACAACGACAGCAAGCAAACAGAGTGTGGACAAAGATTTAAGTAACAAGTTTCTGAGCTTCTGCCACGTGACTACTGCATCTTACACTTGACATCACACTTTGCAGAGACAGAGCACAGGTATCTGGGCTCAACCTTTCCACTGGTGCTCCAGACTCCTGTGACTTCCTTCATTCCTTCTCGACAAGACTTACTGCAGTGTGGGCCACTCAAATTTGCTAGCTGAAAAGTATGGATAAAAGTTAAGAGCAAGACACTTAGAAAGAGGCAGGACATTAAATAAAGTAGAACGAGGGTTCTCAGAATGGTGGCAGACAAGTCCTAATGACTTGGAAAGTGCAAACAGGTGAAGAGAAGAAGAACTTCCCTTATGCTAGCATAGCAGTGGGGCTATACCTAGATAGGGCTAGGTTTCTGGGCAGGAGTGACCACTTGGCAAGCAAGGTGGCAAGAGTCCTTCCCCCAAAAGGCCGTGACAAGCTTAGAATGCAAGGGGAAAATATTACATAAACATATGTATCTAAACACCCACAGCAACACGCTTATGGGGGTTTTCAGCGCTTTAATACTAACTCTGCTCAGAAGTTCCGATGTGCTAATACATAAGGAACTGTAGGCAGTATTAACATTGTTTCTTTTTTCCCCCAATTTGCCACTTCATGAAGATATTTTAACTACTTGTCATTGATCATGATTACACACAAGTGAGTACTCCTCATTAAAAACCTGGCACTAATACACAAATAATTATTGACACAATTAAGCTTTGACACCGTGCCCATCAAATTCCTTTTGTCCTCGCTTTGTATCAGTCCCACATTATTCTTTTTTAAAAAGAAGAAAATGATCTGTTTTAATCAGAGCTAAACTCTCTCAAGTTTGTTCACAGTATAAATATAAGGAAATGCTGAATTACTAAAAATAGCCAGGACTCTATCCAGTATGTTATTAGCATTCATAAAGGGGAAATGAAAAAGCAATGTTCAGACACTGAAGGACAGACATCTAACACAATAAAAAAGAATAATTCAACATGAGAGCCCCCAAATAAGAGAAGTCGGTCATTGCTGATGACTGTAAATGCAGTATGGTGTCACTTATTTAAACAAGCTGTATGTCTGTATGAGCACATAACCGAATATATTATCCACAACCTGTTTAATGTAATTTCCCAACTTCTTAAAGTTGACAGAGTTATATGTTTGCTAATATAGTCAGTGCATAATTACTCTGGTCAGTATGAATATTTAACAAATGTTGCAAAAGAATGATAACCATTTTTCTTTCTAAAATAAAAAATGGTGAAAAAAATTTTAAAGCCCTACCCAGTCATTCCCATCAAGAAACACAATACCATCTACTCTCTTCCAAATATTGTTTAGGCCACATCTGCTACAAGAGAGCTTGAAATATTATCATAGAAATGTTTGGATAATTAGCAATTAATTTCCATTGACGGATATACAATAAAAATAGAGCTGTGTATGCACGAAGCAAATCGCAGTGTGTGGTTTTCCTTCCCTCCTGATCACATTTCCACACGGGGAGAATCTGGTTGATACAAATTCTAAAGGCAGTCTGAGTCAACTGAATGGAAAAATCTACAAACTACATTATACCGAAACTGAAGGAGACAGAAAACAGACAGAACAGGTGCCCCAATGTAAATATGGAAGGGGATACTGCTGCCAAGTTCTACATCCCAGTCCTGCCCCGATGCCCTCTACAATCCACCTGGTTTTAATGGCAGGCATAGAACAAAGCTTGAATGCTGATTTTAAGTGTTTGTCTTTATTAAGCCATTGATAACAAGCATTTTAAAAGCATTCCCATTGCCTATATATATATATATATATATATATATATAGATCCTGCTCCCATCTGCTGCCACTCTGCCCTTCAGCCACCTGATTCCTAAAGAATCAGAAGGTGCCCGGCTAAAGAATCAAATAGCAGAGCTGGGGACACTCACTCTGATTTATAAGAGCCCAAGAGCAATTCTGTCAGCATGCCTACCACACTCCCCACCCTGTATTAGATTCTATAAAAAGTATTTTTTATTACAAAACTCCCCCATATTCTCCAAATAATATGATACAGCACTTTATGTCTCAGGCAAAATCTGAGATTTTGTTAATATGAAATATTTAGCCCCAGCTACTAAAAACCTAAAACTACCTAAGGGAACCATGGTTGTGAGGGGCAGGTATTAGCTGCGGAGTGAAGAGGGCAAATAAAGAGTGAATTAATAGTAATCAGATATTGTGTAGTCATGTGTGTCAAATGTCAAATCACCATTGGAATTAGCATTGCATTCAATTTAGAATTTTGCCACATTTTAGCTGAGAAACTTGAGGCAAGTCATTCAACCTTTATAAAAATAAGTCTCATCACCTGTGGAAAAGAAAGAGTGAAATCCTTTTCATGATACTACCGTTAGGATGAAATGTAAAACTAATGTTCAAGTGACAAGCATCTTTCTTTCTGACCAGTAATAGCAATACAGAACCAACTGTCATGAAAGCAATCAATGGCATTTCTGAGGTCATTACAATCCCTGGTTTTGACTTTTCAGTCTTACATTTCTCTCACCCTGAGAGAGAGTTTTTCATATTTGTAACTTCTGTTGTAAAAGTTCACTATGTCAGTTGCATTAAATCTCTTATAGATCATGTAGAGGATAAATTATATGTAAAGAATTAAAGAACATTTCAATAAAATTTTCTGTTTGACAAAAAATAATACACTAATATTAGGTGGTGATTGACTTCACTCAGGGAAAAGTGTTTCTCATATAATACATTTATTATATATATATAGTATATATATGTCAGAAAGCCTCCTAAAATTTATTTTACCAAGATCATTACAGACAACAAGGAAGGGTGTGTGTCCAGAAGTTTATGAATTTGTTTGAAGTTCAGAGCTTTATGCCCTAAACTCTTTTTGACATTTGGTTATACACCCAAGATGCAGATCTACGTATCATACAATATGAGGGTATAGAGATCAGAGAAAAACAGGATTTCACACACATAAAACATATTCTATAAACCTTCTTTCAAAACAACTACAATATAGGAAAACTATCTTAATTCTTTATTGTCTTCCTCTGGGTATCGACTGAAGAAATGTCAACACTTAAAAGCAGATCACATATAGCAGAAGTGAAAAAGGGAAAATAAATGTGCACAATGGATCACAGCAATTTGGCCATACAAGTACAGTCATGGATGAAAAAACTGAGGCTCAGTAAGGTTCAATGCCTTGCCTGAGATCAGAGTTTCTAAGTGGCAGATGGGATTATAAGGCATCGGTCTACTATTATTTCAAGGTTCTTGCAACCAACCAAATTGTCTTTTATATAAATATCGACTCATTTCCAGGAAGTCACTGAATTCCCTGTCCATCATGCCAGCCCTGGGTCACTGCTGGGCTTCATTAAGAAATTTGTTCTGAGTCAATTTTAAAAAAAAAAAAATCATGAATTTTTTTCATTATCTTTTAAGTGCTATATCTTGTTCTTAGGGACACAAGATATGCCACTTTACCTACAGCCAGATGCCTCTTTGATTCTTTTTTAGGTAAACGCTTCTTTGATTCTTTTCTACGTCTTTGAAAGCAGACATTAGAGATCCGAGCAGACAGTGATGAAGCGGACTCTGCTGCTGCTTCCCTTGTCTAACTTTCAAGCAACACTGGCTAAATCACTTCATAATCTTACTCTTGAAGTAGTTATTCCAGAATTGATAATATAAATATTTTAAGCTATTGATATGAATAGACTTTTACTTTCTTGACTCTTACCCTTAGAAAATGGATTAGATGAATTTTCTGGCCAGTTTGTTGCCCCGGCATCAGATTTTGAAATGTGAAAATGGCTGATTGGTCTTTAATGAAAGATTCTAATTTATACCAGTTTCTTTGAAAACACATGACTGATTTCTGTTAATAGCCTAAATGATCACAGTTCCACCAATTAAAGTTAACAAGCCAGTAGCCATTACAGCTCGTATCAAGAAACAAATATATATTACTCACAACTATAAATATGAACTCAGAAAGGAAAAGTGATGGAATTAATATGAATCACAATTCTTCCTCATTTTCCTTACTCCAGAGATGTTCTAAACTAGATTACGGTCTTTCGTACAGTCATACGGAAACCTCGTGGCTTGAGCCAACTGTCAAGCTGTATCAGTAACCCACCTGGGACACCTGGGGCAATTCTTAAATTTAGAACCTGCACCTGTTTTCTTTATTCACTAGTGTTCCCCAAGTATGGTATGTAAGAGTAAGAAAAGGGTTCACATCTTTTTTGGCCCCCGTAGTTTTATACTTATGAATTCACTTTTTATTTATGACAAATGGTATTGGTCTTCTACTTACGGTACCAGCATAAAATTTCCTTTTAAAAAGTATTTTAAGGAAAAGAAGTGAACCGATTTTAGTAAAAGCACTAAGTAATGTTGAAAAGGGGTGGGGAAGAGATCAACGTTAGTTAACACCAAGAAGATAGAGGAGGTCGGTGCTATGGACTGAATTGTGTTCCCCTCCCCAGATTCATGTGTTAAAGTCCTAATGTCCAGTGCAGGGATGGTATTTGGAAACAGGCCTTTAAGAGACAATTAGGGTTAGATGAGTTCATGAGGGTAGCACCCTTATGATGGAATTAGTGGCTTTTAAGTAGAGGAAGAGAGAGATCATTTCTGTCTGCCCTGTGAGGACACAAGCCAGAGAGTGGCCAAAAAGAGGACCCTCACCAAGAACCAAATCATCTAGCAACTTGATCTTGCATTATCCAGCCTCCAAAACTGTGAGAAGTATCTGCTGTTTAACCTACTCCGTCTGTGGTATTTTGTTATAGTAGGCCAGTAAGACTAATACAGTGAGAGAATTTAGAGACACATATAAAAGAGAAGCACATCCAACACTCTGGGATGAAGAACACAATATGAGGAAGAGAACTGCCCACCATGAGGTTGGGATGAGCTAAGAATTCAAATGAAATCTGATCAGATAGAAGAAGGACTCCCTGAGGCTGCATTGAGCAGGTACCACTCTTGGTCATCTTAGTAGCAGGAACCCTTTCCCATTACAATGAAAAAAGCAACATGGAAATGAAGAAGAAATAGGGGTGGGGCAACATCTGATCTTAACTAGCTCCATTCCAAAGGCAGGACTGGAGAGAAATTTGGACAAGAAAAAAAAAAAAAAAAGAAAAAAGTGAGTAGAAGAATTTAACATGGCTATATCCCTGAGAGCTTCTGAACCATCGTGTTCCAGTTACTTCCACTGGCTTATTCACAATCAGTACCAAGAAACCAACCCAATGGCAATTCTGTTACTTCTCATCCATTCTATTAGTGTCAATGCCTGGGAGGGAATTGGGACTCACTCTCCTGAGGACCAAGGCTGGGGGCTGGAGCAATGGCAGCAATGTGTTGATTAGTTCAACCAGTAGGGTTCAGACCACAGTGAGGAGGAATGAGATAGAACCACAAATTGAATAGAAGCTCAGTTGGATTGATATGCACATCTGATAAATATTTAAAGTAATCCGTAAGGACTTAAATTTAGAAAATACTGGTTTAATGGCAAGCTTTTAAAACATAAAATATAACTAATAAATACATTTAAGGATTAATAACCCTCTTCCACTACTTCTTCTTCTACTCAGTTGGTAGAGCATGTGACTCTTGATCTCAGGGTTCTAAGTTCGAGTCCAACTTGGGTGTAGAGATAACTTAAAAATAAAAATTCTTAAAGAAATGGAAAACCGTTATGTACTAACATAAAATACCAGAAATAAACTAGAAATAATATCCATTTTTTTTTACCTTGTGCTTTACAGTACTCTCAATGAACCAGGATAAATAACCAAGTTCATTAAGTGCTTCTGTAAGAATTGTGAAAATACATGCCATTTGTTTCTTTATCTTTTAAGAACCAAGGATATAGGGATTTACCTAATGAAAGAAAGAAGAAAGACAGAAAAAGAGAGAGAGAGAGAGAGAGAGAGGGAGGAGGGAGAGAGGGAGAGAACTTTGATAAATGAGATAGAATGGCATTTTCTATTTATTGGCAAACATTTGCTCTCAGTGGACCTATAACCCTATGCCAAATGTAAGGAATTCTATTAAGAGCTCAAAAGGGTATGAGGGTTCTACTTACTTAAAGGTGAAGTGTAGTACTGAAATTATTTGATGAAATGAAATCATATAGTGTTCCTGTTTTGAAAGTGTTAGCAAAACTAGGATCAGTTGTGACAGTCATAGAATGAGATTAATAAATAACAACAATAATAAAAACCGAGCTCTAAACCCCAGAAAACCAATTTTGAAACAATTACAGACAACTATTATGGGGTGCCTCTAAAGAGTTTTTGCTAAATTCCCTCAGCACAGCGCTGATGACAATAATGTGCAGTGTGTATGCAATTCACTGCACACACTTGAAAATGTACTCTGCTGTATTTTGTATTAATGAACAAGGCTACCAGCTTAATATACCATCGTTAACAATAGAGTTGTTCACAAGTATGAGGGTACAATAATGTTTTTCCTATGTGACTTCACATCCACGAGAGAGATAATTTTTTGGGGTGGTGTTTTAAAGTCATTACTGAGGCTTCTGTGGCTAGTGGAGTTATACCATTATTCTTAAATTCTAGGTACCAAAAGCTGGGAATCAGGAGGGGACATATGTACTTAGAAGATACTATTATCTTCAACCAAGATGGTGATGGTACTAGACAAAGAAATCTATGTTTGGCTACTAAAACAGTGGGGAAAGGGATCAAAGAAAGTTGAATAATGATAGGTCTCTAACTTCTAAGTCAAAGAAATATGCAACATCAGTCAGGTCAGGCTCAGAATCTGATTCCGCTTTGACAGGCATTTTGTAAACTCTCCACTTGCTGAATGAAATCAACATTCGTGATAAGAGTTCTCAGAAAAATAAAATAAGAAGTAGAACCTAACAAGCATAAGTTGTAAAAAATCCACTGCTAATAATGAATGCTATGAACAATCACCTAGTTAGAGAAGTCACCTTCACTAATTTTTATCATTTTTCCTTTCAGTGTTTCATTGGATTTTGTACACATATGCCAAAAAAATCAAAATTCATTATATAAAGTGATGTCACCAAGATAATAGTTAGTGAAAAAGCTGTCCAATATTTGTCTATTAATGTCTTTGACCACATCAGCTGACAGTTTCTTTTTAAGTTTCATATTAAAACATTTCTGCTATTAAAGCAATTATTTTTTTCCAAATCAATAACCATTTCTTCTCTTGACTTTCAAGAGTCCCAGCTTTGCTGTTATTGTTTATTTTGAAACATGTTATTTAAAATAGTAAAGTTGTCACTGTATTTTGTTAAATAGCACTATTATATTTGATAACTATTCGATGGATAAATATTCTGCAAACCACATTTCTGTAGAAGATCATGGTTTTCTACTTCTATGGTCTGTAGTAAACATTCTTGAGAGGTTTGGAAGCTCTAAAGTGCATATCACAATTTAAAACTTCTGGAAAAAAAAAAGATCTTTGTTTCTAATTTGTTCCTAACTTTTATGGGTTTTGTGGCCTTGGGAAAATTACATAATTTCTGGGTCTTGATTTCTCTTTTTGGAAAATGTGAATAATAGCATGGCTTCCACTGATGATTAGGGGCATTAAAACAAAAACAAAAACAAAGACCAAAACAAAAAACAACCTATATGTTGAGATTACAGGGAAATAGGTCTGTTAGAGGTGACAGGGAGACAAAACTGAAGTCTAGCAAACCAAATATAGCAGAAAAGCTGAACTGGCTAACCAGCCAGGTTTTTTTTGTTTTTTTTTTTCCTTTGTTTTTCCATTTGAGTGCCTTTAAACAATGCACCCACCTTCAAATTTACACAATCCCCGGCATTTGTAATAAATAACACCTGGCAGCCATACCATACCACACAGGAACCTATGTTTCAACTTCCGGCAACAAGTCCCACTTGCCAGGATCAGGATTCTCGTCTCCTCTCTTCTAACCTATGGAGTGGCTGGATATGACCACCAGGTATATATATGCTAAACTGCCAGGAAGCATGAGTGAGCACCACCTTTCTGCAAACAAAATCTCACGTGAACTCCCTCACTCAGAGAGCATCCCTGACAGAGCCGGGCAGAGTTGTACGACAAGGCTCCCTGGACCATAAAAGCAGGAGACAGAACGGGATGCCTGTTTCTGCCTTAGCCCTGACCTTCAAGTCCTTCTCCCTTCCCTTGTTATCTTGGCCAATCTCTGTCTTTAGACATACTGTTCTCTCTCTCATCCTCCCTTCCTTCTTCCCTTCTTTCCTGGCCATTAGTCAGCTTACCCATTTGGGGCTCTGCTGTGTATCTGCCTCCTGGGCCATGTGACTCTCTGATGACTGTCTCCCCCTGATTCTGAATCCCTCTCTTCCTTGCTTTTCAATCTGCTCGCACTGCCAAGTTCATGCCGGTGCTTTAACAAAGGCTTCACTCTCAGGGTCCTAGGAGAGCTTCCAGATGTTTTCCACTGAAGTTACCCTAGGCAGAGGAAAGAACATATACCCCTGAGGGACCTGGGGGCTTAGCCCAGAGCAGCCCAAAGCAAGCTTAAAAGAGCTTTAAGGTATTATGTTTTGTTTTAAAAATTCATGTGTATTTTATATTCTGTTCCATAAATATCTCCATATTTGTGTTAGTATTAAAATAATATCCCCCCCCCAACTTGTTGAGTGAAATTGATGCTCCTGGAAGATGTGTCATGTTAATCCTATGATATTTTGTGCATATTTTTATAGCATCATCTACCCTCTAGGGATTCACATATCCACGTAGGGGTCGACTTTTCCAACCCTGGTATTTCTTCCCATGTGAAGGGTGATCTATTAGCATAACTTGCCTGGCCAAATGTGAGCACCACCCCTCCCCCAATTTCTTCCCAGGGGAGGCTAGAGGGACTTAATCTTCTTGGTGGATTTTAAAGGAACAACTTCTCAGCCATCATTCAGTCCCTTTCTCTCTCTCCTGTTTTTTTTTTTTTTTTCTCTCTCTCTCTCTCTCCAAAGCAAGCTTCTCACAAGATACACAGTGCTACTTTGTTTCTCTAGATCATAACATTTGAAAGGGTATGCCCAAAGTCTGTGTATGGTGATACAGGGTCAGAACAGGGTTTACCTTCAGGAGGGAACCTTCCGGGATGCTGGAAAAGTGCTATGGCTAGGAGGTGGCTAACGCATGGACATACACATATAAAATGTTATCAAGCTGTTGAAGATTTCTGACTTTTTGTAAGTTATACATCACTGTAAATGTAAAAAAATAAAAAGCAATAACAATAACAACAAAAAACTAAAATTTTAAAAAAGAGGGGTTTGGTATTTCTTCCCCCTAAGGCATTTCTATGGGGTTCCAAATTCTGCCTATGCTTGGCAGGGCATGTTTTTCCATTTCTATTTTCTAATATCAGTTTTATCGGTAAGTAGGGTGATATTCTGATCTAATATTCCTTACCTTTTTTATATCTCTGTTGGTTCAGAAATCTGAAATGCTGTTTATCCTGTTTATCAGTGCTACTCTAGAGGATCTCAGTAACTAGGATGGGGATCCCCTAAGGAAAGATCTGGCTGGTCTGCACCTTTCCCTATAGTGCAGGATAGGTGTTACTGTGGCCTAGGAATCACAGCGGTATCGGAGACAAATCCCCAAGTCGGAGCCATATGCTCTGTCAAAGGTGCTAGGACACAGGCTCTCAATCAGGACTGGCACCAACAGCCACGTAGGAGGTACATTACCCCATTACCGCATTCTACACTCAAGAAAACAATTAGCCCACAGCTTGGCATGTAGTAGGTATTTCAAGAAGCGTCATTCTCTTCACCTTCTATTCCTTGATTAGAGCTTTTGTGTCCCTAAGGAAAACAAGTAACTGACACATTATATAAAAACTATGTTTTCAAGAAGAAATAAAAATATTTGTAACATGGTAAGAGAATTTCTAGATATCTAACCCTTCACCAGTGTTTTAACCTAACCACACTGAGATACTGCTAAGCCAGGAAGCATTTTGTTGTATGCCATTTTCACAGAGAATATTCGACAGAAATTTGGTGACAGGCTACAAAACTACATGCAGACGTGGTCAGAGTTCAAGTTATGCTTAATTACGGGCTGTCAGTTACCAAGTGGGAAGTTCAAAATGTAACAGTTAACCAACACACATGCTAACCTATTCCACAAGAAGAAAAACATTTTTTAAATAGCATTTAACATTGGCTACAAAGCCCTGGAAAGAAGCCAGAGGAAAATAAGCAATTAAAAGATTGTTTTAAGTGACAAATCTACTTGTCTGAGCAAATAAGAGGATGGGACTAGCATTTGGAATGTGCGGGTATCCCAAGGAAGGTGGTGATAAAAACTCAGCACAGGATTTACCGAATCACTGGCACTACTCGGACAGTGTGGTGGGAGACAAACAGGGCTGGGTGTGGTCCCACCTGGCTAACCCTGGCTGCGCTAACCCTGGCAGGCTGCAGGCAGAGTTTTCCAGATGGGAAACAGGAATCAGAACTGCCAATGACATCTGACTGAGAGCATCACCTTGGAAGCCACAGTGCCTTGATGTCACATGGGACCTTGTGAATGACCCAACCTCTCTGTGCCTCAGTTAGCTCATCCGCAAATTAAGAATCACTACAGTACCTACCACATACTGTTGTGAGGATGACACGGTTTAATAAATGTAAATGCACTCAGAACTAGGCCTGGCACAGAGTCATCACTACATGTGTTAGCTACTATTATTTTTGTCTGCCCAAACTAAGATGTTTAGGAAATCTCTTCATGAGCAGCACCATCTGCAGATTATAAAAGCACACACATATACAAACTCTGATCTATATTTCTATGTCTGTATAAGCCCATTAAAATTCCTGTGTCATTCTTCACATGGCGTGACTGTTTGTACACTGGGTTCAAATAACTCAGTTATTAGCTGTGCCCTAGCCGTCTAATTGAATTTACACTGCTTAGCCTTAAGAGATAAATGCCTATAGCAATATGCTATAATATACAATGAACCTTACATACAAGAAAGTTCTACTAAGGTCCCAGATCCTTCCTTTTATTTCCCATGTTTCAACAAATTGTTAAACTTCAGCTCCGCAGCTCCTTCAAAGCTATGGAGTATAAGTGATGTCCAGGTTGTCCAACACTGGTCAATATCTTTTATGAACTCCAACCACATGAAAATCTACACTGGATTATTTCCTTGGTAATGAATATTAGATGACATATGATCAAAGGGTTCTTCGAGTGTGATCAGCTTTTCCTACCTAACTCTGCTGTAAATTGTTTGTGGATAAAGAACATCACATACCTTTTGTGTACAGGACACAGCCTGAGCCCAGTAAGCACTGACAATTTATTGCAGTTACCCTACAGAGTTCTAGATCTTGCATACTTTCCATATCCCAAGCACTGTGCTAGCTTACATGTATCAACTCATTTAATACTTATACTAATTTACTATTCCCATTTTACAGATAAGGAAACCAAGGCTCAGGAAGTTACAGTACAGATCTGTAGAAAAGCTGGGATTCAAACACAGGTCACTTTCATCCCAGAGCCTGAGGCTCAATATTCCAAATTGGTCAATTTAGAGATTCACTTTCCCACGACTCCTCTCCCATTCATCCTCTCTACCTTGCTCTTGCACTACTGCTTATTTTGGGGTTTCGTCCTATTTTGCTTGAGCTATGGTGGTAGCTTCCTAACTGCACTCTCTATGTCTTCCATGGCCTGGAGAGTCGGTGGAAAGTCAGACTCTGGGAGATCTTTAGAAAGGGTCCCAGGAAAGGAGTGGAGAGCTGGGGCTACCAGTGATAGATTCAGTCAGCTTCCCAGACTAGGCTGCTCTGGCCTGGAGCATGCTCTCTCAACATGCCATCAGTCCACACACATTTCCCTGGAGTGTACTACATTCCAGGCACCTTACCAGGTTCTGGGGGCAGTGAGATCAACAAGGCATAGTTGTAGCCCTAACAAAACTCAGTCAAAATGAGGGGGAAAAGAACAAAACTTCTGAGCAATGAGTGCCTAGGGGAAGGAGTGCCTATTCCAGAGAGTTAGAGAAGGTTTTGTGACTTTAAAAATATGTACTAGCACAGGGTCTAGAAGAACAGACCAGGACTATCAGGCTCAATAATAGCATTTCTGAAGGACAAAACTACTCTTATGAAGGCAAGGGAATAAACCAAGATCACAAGGTGTATGTTTAGTTGTTCATTCATTGAGGCAATGTTTATTTAGTAGACACCTTGTACCAAAGTAGCACATATGACCCTAAAAATACGAAGATGAATTTGACATGGTCTCTGCCCTTGGAAGAGTGCATGGTCCAGGTGGGTAGATAAACATGCAACATGCAAACTGAACAATTACAGCACAAGGTGATTAGTGCTATGAAAGTGAATGGAAATAACAGTTACAAAGGTACAAAGCACAGAACAGTCAATTCTGGCTGAAGACGTGGATGCAGTACCTGTGAGCAGAGCCATGGTGTCAACTTTCAGGTGAGGCAACGAAGGGTGGTATTTTCTAGAAACGGTAGACTAGACTAGTGGTTCTCAAAGCATGGTCCACACACCAGCAACATCAACGTCACCTGTGAACCTGCTGGAAGTATGCACTTTTGAGCCCCATCACCCGCCTACTGATTCAGATACTCTGAAGGCAGGGCCCAGCAATCTGTGTTTAACAAGCCCTCCAGGATACTTGTGATGCACCCTCAAGTTGAAGACCCTCCTGGGCCAGAACATAAAGGAAGAAGCAAGAGGTGAAAAGGAAATGACAAGAAATAACCTTCTATAATAAACTGGGGCCGGTTCACAGTGGACCTTATAAGCCATGCTGAGAAATATCATTCTTAAGCTAAGCACAGTCTCCCTTTTCTTCTTAAGATGGTGCTATGCCAAGCTTGCACCTAGGTCATCTCATTCACCCTTCAAAGTAACTCCTTATACTAGCACTATGTTTTTGCTCATTTAACATACATGAACTAGGAGGCATAGGAAGGCTGTGCAATTTGTCCCAGATTGCAAAAGTAATATTTGTACACCGCATCATAAACTGCAGCCTTCAGTATTAAATGCTTTGCTAAAATGCCTTCTATGGGGAGATGTCCTGTGCATTGGGGTCTCGGGTGAGGGTACTAAGATGCTAGAGGGTTTGAAGTAAATCCATGGTCCTATTAGTGTTTTAGGAAATTCCTCCAGAAGGATCCTGGACAGCATAAGTATTTTGATGACAAGGTTAATTGCCAAAGAGGTGCCTCATGGAGGAGTTTCAGATACGCCACTGCTTTGTTGTATAAAAATGGAGTAAAATGAATATTTTGATGTGTTCACACCATCCAACATTACTTGCATTAATGCAAGTAAATGTGAGTGGCTTGGAAACCAGAAGCTCATTAAAGTAATTATTCATTAGTGGCTTTTTTTTTTCTTTCTTTTTTTTTAAACTTGGACTCTAAAGGCAGGCCTTTCCTTTTCAAGATCATTCCTTTTCAACCCATTTAATGTTTCCTTGTAGGGTCACAATGTTAATTTTAAGGTTATGTTTTAATGGCTTTCTAAATGACACTTTCATTGTAGTAAGATGAATGCATCCAGTCACTCTTGCAGGTAGAGATGTACTATCCAACTAATAGTTATAGAAGGGTATGAAAATTTCTGAACGATTAATTTGAAATGTATTAATAACCTGCATATTTAAAGAAACCAGATAAAAGCAGTGCTGTTTTCACTGAAGTTATTTAGTGTATGGAATGCTGCATACGAACTGCTTTTTGAATCCCTTATAGACAACTGCTTTTGCTCATTTCAAAAATCCCTAATTCTCATTGAGAGCTTATATTTTAAAAGGGACCATTCACAGAGAAGGTACACATTTGGGAAATATTTGTTTCCACTAAAATAAATAAATTCTTATTCTCAGCCCAAATCAAAATTACTAATTTTATTTGGTCAAAGATGTCTTTCTGGTGGCTACATGTCACCCCACTTGGGAAGCTTCAGGCCATAGGGCAGTTCTCAATTAAATGTAAGGCAGGTAAAGAAAATGCACCTATGAATTCGTTGCTATATCTAGTGAATTTATGGTTCCACTATAAATACACTGATTTTAGAGATTATTGAAATAACTATGCATGAAAATATAAGTCAAAATATTAATACAATAGTCTGGAGCCATACCCATTCACAGAAGTTGATCTTACACAATTACCTTAGTAAGTTAGAAACTCCAGGGAAACTTGGCGGCCTAAAACTTTCCTTAACTCCACATCTGAAATTTAGTGATGATCTTTGGGGTTTTCCTTAATGCAGTGTTTAAGTTTAAATAAAATAGATATGTGTTAGCTTGGAAATTAAATCAACAAATTATAATTTGCAAGGCATTCAAAGCAGTTCCATAAGGTAACGCCATTATCCTGGTATTTGTTTTTATTATTATTATTATGCCGTCAGCATTCTTGCTATTAGAAATAAATAAGTTTCCTTTTGTTATTTTCTAGCTTATAATTCTTCCATCTTAAGTCGATAAAGAGGTATTAGCAGTTGGGACAATATACACCATGTATTTTTCTAATTTTATTTTTTATTTTTTTTAAAGATTTATATTTAAGTAATCTCTACACTCAGTGTGGGGCTCGAACTCGCAACCCCGAGATCAAGAGTCACACGCTCTACTGCCTGAGCCAGCCAGGCGCCCCTCTAATTTTATTTATATCATTTAACATAAAGATGAAATTAATATCAAGGGTATTTAAAGAAAGAGGGGGAATCATAAAAGGGCAAGTTGAGGGAAATATGTGAAAATAGAAAGGACACCCTAACCATTTGCCAAGAAATGGAGAAAAATTTGGAAGTTGGCAAGGGAAGATGTAGGATCCACTTTTTGCCAGCTGGTAGAGACACCGCCTTCTTCCCCAGGGGCTGCTGCCCTGAAATACGCCCGATCATCTATTTATATTGCTCCTCTCCCCAAACCCACGCTCATATCCTCATATCTATGTCCTGGTTTGCCATTTTTCAGAAATGGCTCAAGTTCTATATCTGTAGAAGTTAAAATTCCCAGCTTCTCTGAATGTGCATATGATGTTTTTTGAGGTTTTATGAGGTTGCTTCAAATCCAATGAACTATAGCACCTGATATCTTCTCTTCAAGTCATGAGAAGTGTGGGACAGGAAAATCACAGGTCAAGATGAAATAGAAATTCGTGAGGCAGAGCTTCCCTTTTTGTGCACATACTTTTAATAAGAAACATTCTGTCCCATGAATTCTCTATGTAGTGGTTGAAAGAGAGAAATCTAGAACAAGACTGCCTGATTGAACCCTGCTCTGTCACTTGCTAGCTGTGTGACCTGGGGCAGCTGATTTCATCTCACAAAGCCATTTTACTTACCATAGATAGAGTCAACAATCCTACTTGAAGAAATATTGTGAAAGTCGATTTAAAAGTCATGTGTAAAGGACTGAGGGCAGTGAGGAGTACACCATCGGTACCTAATACAGATTGTCTCCAGTTAGTACAAAGCAGGTTGTGTACTGAATAATAGAGTCATCAACAAATATTTCCGTATATATGTGTATCTATACATATCTGTGTAAATAATTAAAGTACTGGGTCAGCTTAAGAAACATCAAACAGAATATGGCCACTAACTCCAAGAAAATTACAAAATATAGGGAAAAGAACTACACAAAAGCATTTTGTTAAATAGGCTCCATAACTGATTCTAGGCCACCTCCTGACACCCATACAGCGTCAACAGCACAAACTCTGCTCAAACTCATTCCTCAGTGGATCTTACCTAAACGTTATACTCCTTAGTTCTTCCGGTACAGGCCATGGTTGCACGGGCTCTTTGTGTTTGCAACATGTATCCGAGTTTGTGATTGCATACTTATCTTAGTGATTACTTGCTTTCTCACTAGGCTGTAAACTCTCTGGGAGTAGGGGTTATGAAATCCCTCTTCTTTTAACCCGTTTTTATCTTCAGGTTACCACCATCACACGCTCCTCCCCAGGTACATCTACCACGTCTCTGCAGACATTCTGGAAAGATGGTTTTCACACTTTAGGGCACGTCAGAACCACCCAAAGGATGTCTTTAAACACAGACTGCTGGACTCCACTCCCAGCATTTCTGATTCAACTCAGTGAGAACTTGCATTTCTAACAAGTTCCTAGGTGATGGTGTTATTACTATTCTAGGAACCACAGTGTGCATTGTCCTCAAAGCAGTACAGCTATTTAGTTCCACTGTGAGGAAATACCATATAGTTTTCAAGGTACCACCAACCAGTTTTAACCAAATCCAGATGCCTATGATGATGATACATCAACACTGTCTAATCACGATAGTATGTTCTTGTTGTTTTTCACATTTAATCATCTTAGATTCTAAAGATAATGAAAATAATAATAACACTAGAAATTGTATTTTCAGCCAATGAAGAAACCAGCTGTCACTTATTAAACACTGGCTATTGCTAGGCATTGCCAAGGCCCCTGACACTGGTAACTCTCTCATTTGCAGGTGTTCATGTACTACCACTGGATTATAAACTCCCTGGGATAGGAGATAGAAGCTTTATAACCCTCACAACATCTAGCACAGTGCTCTGTTCATAACACATGTTCGGGAAAGTTTTACCAAAGGAAGCAGTGAATGCCATATCGGAAATTAAAAATAAAGCAATGGTGTCCCTTTCTATAAGCTACACAAAACATTATGTGGGAGGTAACCTTCCAGGAGAGATCTACTGAATGCCTATCAGGGGCAAAGTTTTATATAAAGTCATATTTTATACCAATTTTCACTTGCAATCTAGGAGGGGAAGTAAGGCAAGTATATAAATAATTATATCCCAAGATGGACATAAAATAAAACAATACAGACAAATTGCTATGGGAGTCACAACTTAATATTAGGGATTTGGTCCCAGGATAGTACATCATAAAATCTCCCTCTGTCCTTACAAAAACATTTATATTTTTTGCCTTTATTTCTTGGAATCCTAGAATTTTATCAATGAGACATACCCTGAAAATAAACTTTTCCCTAACCTTTTGGTCTATGGATGAGGAATTCAAAGTCCTGTGAAAAGTAAAGAGCCAAAGATCACAAAGTGAATCTTCTTAGAAAAACCATGTTGCTAGACTAGTGTTATTACTAACCACTGAAAGTGGTGGCAGGTGAAGCTAGTCTCCACACAGACAGTACTGGCCTGAATTATAGCAGTCCTAGAGATACATATTTACATTGTTTAAATTAAAAAAAAAATCCTCTTACTAACTAAGGGCTCAAACCAGATTTATTCAGAATAATATGATCTAACAAGTCTACCTTTCTCAATAGAATTAGAAAATGCATTGCTGATATTAAAAGCTCTGGAAGATGGCCTAACTTGTTCTGGATATAAATATAACTTTTCTTTTTCTGTACTTTTGGCAGAATCATTTCCTCTCTGCATATACCTGCATATACCTTTATATAGAAAGCAGATTTAAAGATTCATTTATCTTCCTTTAAGGAAGAAAATATTGTACAGGGAGATTATGAAATTCAATATTTTGAGAGCTTAGTTAAATAGATATATTTTTAAAGTAGAATGTGAGGTGTCCCTTTAGGATGAGTTTTCCTATCCATATCCAATCCTGTGCTATACATCAGGGATACACTGAAAAAAAAAATCTCAAGGTCCATTTATTCTGGACTCCTCCCTTATAAGTTATATCCCTGGTTCACTGCAACTTGAAATGGGCTTTAAGATCCTGGGTCAACAAGAGAGAAGAAAGAAGGACCAGAATCTGGCCTGCTCATAGAAAGACTACGGTAGTAAACAAAAGACTCATTAAAAACACAATTATTTTCTAAGAAGGGGAGGAAGAAACGATTCTGCAGAGGATAATTATATTCTTTCTGAAGTTCACTTCTTGTCCACACATTACTTTGCACATCAATATAAAGTTCTGTTAGTTTGTTGAGAAACATTCTAAGTACAGCTCACACCTTTATATATCTGCATCAGAAAAACCATTTGAGGTCCATGAAATCCTGTATAATGAGACCCACCTTTTAGGAGGAGAGCTGGCTCTGGGAATAGGCATATCTTGATTATCTGAGGGTCACACAAAGTCCTTGACTTCCCCCAAATGTATTACTTTCAATTAGCTACAACGCTGACCTCCAAATCTACTTGGCTTCCTAATTCTGCCATTAGTCATTCCTTTGAGTTAGGTATTAACCATCAAAGGTCACCATTAAAGTGTATACATGTTATGCTAAAGGGGAGTGTGGACCATTAACATCCATTTACACATTTGCCTGGATTTATTAAGCTCATAAGCTGTCACTTGAGAGCACAGCCTATAAGGAACAAATGCATAGAACAGGTAAATCAGCCTGGGGAGGGGGAGAGTGGGGAAGAAAGGGAGGGAAGGAAAAGGAAAATGCAGTTAATGGAATATACGCAAATATCAAATGGGGCAGCCTGAAACTTGACCACTATAAACCCTAGTAGCAAATATTTAGGAACAAGTTGCCAAATAAATTAAATTCAGCAGGCTCAGCATATTGCTCACGTACATGAATCCTGAAAGATTCATTTTATTTTATTTGTTACTCATAATTAGTAAGGTAAATACACAAATCAGGACCTTGGGACTAAAAACCCAAGAGTCTAATGATGCTTTACCACATTTTGGATTTCAACCACAGATTTATTTATAAATTAAGATGTGTAGAATGTATCCATTAGGTTGAACGCAAGACTATGGGAAGAAATCTGAAATCAAATAATTTAATCTTTCTGCCTCATTTTATCCATCTGGAAAAAAAATAGCTATGGCTATTTCCTACCAATTCTCACAGGGTTGGTACAAGATTTAAATGAGCTTCGCAATCTTTTTTGAAATTCCGTAGAAGCTGCTTGCAATATATCAAAGTATTTAAACTGTGTTCCCCATTGTATAAATTCAAAGTACTTGTCAGCACCCCATGAATGTTTTACTAAGGTCACCTGAAGGAAACACATTTATTCCAGGTTTCTATTTTCCACTCTAATCTATATAGAGCAAGGTTTTTGATCTTATCAGTTGTTTGATCTTGGCAGTTATAATCAAGGAGTTTCCTATAAAAAGAAAGAAAGGGCTACGCACTCCTAGAGACTTTCAAAAACACTGCACTAAGAAACTGGAGACCTACAGTCTAGCCCCTCACTTTTCTAGTGCTTGGGGCCACTGAGCAGGACCCTAAGACTCCCTTCCCCAACAGATGGTGATACGTAATCTGGCCCCTGTGTAACTCTCCCATCTTCCCAGATACTACTGTCCTGCTCCCTCACCGTGCCCCGGCCCCGCAGGCCTTCTTTCTGTTCCTCAAACACTCGAGCTACTTTCAGCTTTAGTGTCTTTGCACCTGCTATCCGTACCGCCTGGTGTATCCCTCTGTCAGATCTTGGCGTCACTGGCTCTTTCTTCTCATTCAAGTCTCAGCTAAAAAGTCCTCCTTTCTGAAGCAATTTTCCCCGACTGGCTGCCCCACTGCCATGTTTTGTTTCCTACCACCACACCCAGGCTTTTATTGTTTCCTTAATCTTCAACAGCCATCTGATCTTATCTTACCTATTCATTTATTTATTATCCACCTCCCACTGGAAGATGGTCTCCACAAAAGCAGGGACCTGGTCTGCATTGCGAAAGGCTGAAAATCCAGCACTAAAAACAAAAACACAGGAAAAAGTGATCTGGACCCTGTCAACCTTGGCAAATATTTACTGAGGAAATGAAAGAAGTATCTTGGCACTGGGAGCCACATGACCTGGTTTTCTTTGCAGCTATACTCCTAACTAAATCTGTGACCTTTGTCAAATCCACTGATGCTAAGAGCTTAGATTCTTTGTCCTAGAAATGGATATATGAAGCATATGTGCTTCTGCTCCGCCCTGCTGCACCCATGATGGGCATCTTTAGTTGATCTTGTCACTTTTCCACCAAACCATATGGGCCTCACATTCTTTGTCAACACAGCTCTCCAAGCAGCCACTATTAAGACTTTGCTGATGGCATCTGAGATAAAACGTTTTCTGCCACCACTTCACTAGATGATCTCCAAGGATACTTTCACAGGTTCTGCTCAGATATCTATGATTTAAGAAAAGGGCCAAAGAAAATCCTACATTAAAGGCCCTTCTACTTCTGTGTCTAAGTCAAAAGTAATATATGAAAATTCTCCCAAGCCAAATCAAGAGTGCTAAAAAATGAGGGCCACACACCAAGGCCTTGGGCAGCAAGAGGCACCAATAGGAAATCTAAGTTCACAACATCACCAGATGGCATGAATGTCTCAGAAAGACACCTCTTGATGACGACTAATGACATATTTTCCTTCTCTTCTGAAGGTCTAAAAAGGCCACATAAGACTTATCAATATCATACATAAGAAACAGTATATTCACTGTCATGCTTTTTTTTTTCCAATTCCAATCCCATTCTGGGATAACAGTCAGTATGACTTTGTTGGAGTCCTACTAGTAACTGTTTGCATAACCATCTCTACTTTCTCACTTTTCTCAAGGTGAAGAGGTTCAAGCCTCATCATCTCTCTGCAGAGCTTTACCAATTTGGGCTTTCAGCCTTTTCTAGTCTGGCCTCCCCTCAACTTTTCCTCCACATGGCATGAGACTGCAATTTATCAAATAAAATCCTTGCCTCTTGGACCATATCTCTCCCCAACTGAAAATGTTTCATATCTTCCTATCTCTTTCAAGGTGGTGCCTACACTTTTGACCGTGATCTGCTGAGCCCTTCCTAATGTAGGCATGCCTCGGCACTTCCCTCCTTCTCTCCTTCCCTCCTTCCCATGCTCCAAGGCTCACTTCTCTCTCTGTTCAGTGTCTTCCTCCCTGTCCTAACCAGACTGGTTCAGCCAAGGAGACCAGACTCACAGGCCACCTCCCCTTCGGGTCTTCTCCATCTCTAACCCCATCCGCAGGCAGAGATGTGAGTCTTTCTATGAAATCACGTTATACTGTGTCTATGCTTGTCACCTACCACATTATCTTATAATTATATTTCATTTTCCCTCCTCCACTAGACAGAGTTCTTAGAGAACAGAAATGCTGACTTTTACCCCTGCTTCCTCTATAGCTAGCGCAGTGGCCTTCATGAAGCAGGTGTTTAATAAAATGAACTAAAAAGTAAATTTTTAAAATGTGACCAGTTCCCTACTTTGGGGGTTGGCCTTTCTTTGAAGATTTTTTTTGTTGCTGTTGTTGTAGTAAGTCACCAACTCCTAGCAGAGTACTCATTATGTATTATATACTCATTAATGAATTTTAAACACATTATTTCCACGTAATAAACACAAAGTTATTTACTGGACAATTTTCTATATACTTTTAAAACATTCACTCATTTTTTTTTTTTAAAGATTTTTATTTATTTATTTGAGAGAGAGAGAGAACATGAGGAGGGGGTGGGCAGAGGGAGAGGGAGAAGCAGGCTCCCCGCTGAGCAGGGAGCCTGATGCGGGGCTCGATCCCAGGACCCTGGGATCATGACCTGAGCCGAAGGCAGACGCTTAATGACTGAGCCACCCAGGCGCCCCGGCATTCACTCATTTTTATCTTCATTTGGATTAGGTACTACTGATACCCTCATTTTACAAATGAGAAAACTGAGACAGAGACCAAGTCATTCACCTGGGTGACACAGTGAAAAGGCAGTATGAGCAGCAGGTGACCCGCGTGGCTCTTGGAAAGGACGCATGCATTATATATAGGACTAAACCATGGCTGAGTCCTCCGATGATTGCATCGGGCAGAACCAATGATCAGAACTAGGCAACTCCTTGTCAGCTCTTTTCACCTCTATATTCAAAAAGCCTTTCTTAAAATACTATCTTTTCAAGACCTTCTCCAGAAGAAAGAGTGAAGGATGAGAGCTCTTTGAGAAAGGCTGGAAGAAGAAAAAGCAAAATACACAGAACTCGGTACTCCCTCGCTAGGCAACATCTGCTCCCCTCCCTTCCCCTTCACTTGTGATATATTGGCACATAAGCAGCAGTGATACTCATGAGAAAAATTACAGTCATCAAGGTTATCTCCCCAAGAAGCAACTCTCTTTATTAATATGCTTCAGATTGTTGCAACACTACAAAGCCAAAAATAAGTTTTCTTTGATCAATAAATTGTAGGCTGAGAAAGAAAATACTAATTTTCCATTTCTTTGAGAACCAGCACTAATATATAACAGAGCTTTCCAAAAGGGTTCTCAGAAACCTGATATAGAATTATCTGAAATTACACTCGACCATCCTTACGAGATCATTTTGTTCTCTGCCACTTTAGAGAGGTGTCTTCTGGACTTGGCAGGCATTTTTTTAACTAAATCTTTGTGTAAAGATATATTTTTCTATTTTAGTGTAAGCTTGGCAAAGAAAGCATAATGCATTTCCAAGTCAGTCCCTAAGAGAAAGATTGTTGAACTCTCTCTCCCCTGTCAATTCTGGGCTTCAAAACATGCCCCTTTCACCTCCAGAAGGAACTTCATTTTTAACCCAGTACAGAAAGAAATATCAAGCCTTGCCTTTCATGCAATAAAATGCGTATAATATCAAACAGCCTACAAGGTGGAAGAATGCCATGAATAAATATGAATAGTCATGATAAAATAACAGCAACTGTGCTGGAGGCACATTTAATCATATACTGAACCAGAGAGGTGGTATCAGATAGTAGAAAAAGAAGTGGATGGACACTTAGTCCTAGGATTAGAGTTGTGGTACTAGCTTTGCCAAGAATTTTGGTCACTTATTTAAATTCTCAAGGTTTCATTAGTCATCCAGTACCTGAAACAGCCATTCTCAACTGGGGATGATTTTTGTCCCTCAGGGGATATTTATCAATTCTGAATACACTTTTATTGTCACAACTGGAGAATAGGGGGAGGGATGCTACTGGCATCTGGTGGGTAGAGGCCAGGGATGCTGCTAAACATCCCTCAAGGCATGGGCAGCTCCCCACAAGAAAGAATTATCTGGCCCATATTGGGAAAACCTGTTCTAAAATGAAGTCAGATTAAATAAGCTCCAAAGATTCTATCATCTTTGTGATTCTAAGAGGTATGGTCCAAATACCAGACCCATACCTCTCTCATTTCTATAAGCATCAGGGATTTGGCTTTTAATCATGTTTCCTTCTATGTTTAGGGTCTCTAATCCCTGTGAGGAAAGGTCACAGAGACAAACCTTAAAAAAGACAAGAAGTTAACTGATTCAATGGATCACTCAACAAATATTTATTGAGAGCTTTTCTGTGTTCTGATCATTTTGTGAGGCCCCATGATATAGTTATGAGCAACTGACGCATCACTTAACAGTATTCCTGAGGTCTAAACTATAGCACCTTTAAAACTAGTTTCTGGATTCAGTGGGTTAAATTCTTCAGGTTCCATAAGCTGTCCACTGAATAGTGAAGGCCAATTTGCTATCATGCATACTTACAATAGGTACCAGATAAAACATTCTGGTGGTAAACTTTAAATTCTTAGTAATTTCAAAGATAAGAGAGTCTACTTGTTTCCACAGATGTGTGTTTTCATGTGGAATTAATTATAATAAAGTCTTATAAAGTCAGGCTAATTGAAAGGCCAGACTAGTAGAAATAAATTTTTGAATTATAAAATATCTAAAGGAAATTTTTTGTGCTATTTTACTTTCCCAAAGCACATTAAAAAAAATTCTACACATAATATCTCACATCTTTAAATCCATCCTGAAATAAGCGTATAATGCTTTTTATTTAACCCATTTCATAGGTCATAAAATCAAGGTTCAGAGACAGAGTACCCTGAACCAACACTGCCAGAGAACTGGCATGAGGGAATGCCTTAATCAGTCAGTACTAATGATTTATAGCTATTGTACCAAAGTACCAGCTCAAGCACGCCCCTGGGGCAATCACAGAAATGGACCCCTTGCATCTCCTGCCGCAGGCCCAACATTCCTGGCCGCCGTCTCTCTGGATCCACTACCACATTCACACAGAGCCCTTACTGCTCCTGGAATGTTCCCTGCCAATGGTTGCACAAGTTCACTGCTGTGGGACAGGATTCCTCCAACAGATGACTTTGGCTTGAGTACTCCGGCATCAAACTGCCCAGACTTTCCTGGACCTGTGCAGCAGTCTGAGACTTTTCCTACTCAATCTACCTTCCTTCCTCCTCTTCTTTCATAGGCGTCAAACCTACATTATGGTCTGAAGCCTTTCTCTGCTACTCCTGCTTCCTCCCTTTTTTGCTTCACAGATGTTCCCCTCAATAAATCTTCTGCATGTATAATCCCCGTATCAGCATCTGCTTCTCAAAGGATCTGAGCTAACACAGGCCTTTTCTGCTTCATAAATGAACAAGCACCGTCAGAGGGCTTACCATGTGCCATGCCATGTGCTAAGTCCTGTATAAGTATCTCATGTAATTTTCAAAACAACCCTGTTAGGTGTGCATGTTGTATTATTCCGAGTTTGTAAATGAAGAGCTGTCCCAAGATCTCTCAGCTACTTCCTGGCAAACCTAGGCTTCAATTTAGACAGTATGACACAGTAGACCCAAGTTCTCTTAACCACTATGCTACACTTTCCCAACGATTTTATTTATCGCAGGTAAACATTACTACTAAAGCACGTTTAATTCATTCCCTAATTAAAATTCTTTTTTCAGCATCACTGTGCTATTTTTTCTTGCACTATAATTTATTTTCTATTTTTAAACTTATTTTTAGATTTCCAAATACATGAACGTGTTCTTATTCTAACGGAATCAAACAAAACAGAGGCAGAAATACTATTTATAACCAACTAACTACTGACCATGGCTTTCGAGGAGGTAAATTTCAATGAGTAGTTCCCTATCTGAATTATTCTTCATTCCAAGTGAGTCTAGTTCTGTGATATCTGAACCTACAATTTGAATCCTGGTGTTCAGCTGTGAATAAATGGTGAACCACGGGTGCCCTAAATTTAAAGAAGAGAATCAAGGGGAAATGCAGCCCTTATTATTAAGAATAAATACATATAACTGCAGTGAGGAGTCTATCCTTTAAAGGAGATAAATGTCTATGTAGGTGTCCTCAGATTTTTTTTTTAAAGCCGAAGTGTAAGTTGCTCACCTCTCAGAAATCATTTTTGTAGACTCTGAGACTAGCCCAGCCTCCTGAGTTAGACTCCCAGAACCAGTCCGGGTAGCCTTACTCCTTCAGAGTCTCCTTTCTGTGATCTCTCCTTTATTGTGCAAATTCAACTTTGGTCACCTACACACTCTTCTTTAACAAAAGTTACTTATTTTTAAGCCTGTGATCTTGGATCTCAGCTTCAAGGTCTTCCTGAAGTTTAGCCGTATGACTTTGTTATTTGCAAATGCAGGTTGACTCCTGTACTCTCACCTGATGCTAATGCCCTTTACTTCTCATTCAAAGTTTCAGAGTATCTTCTCTCAGCAAACAGAGAAGGCATGGATAAGGCGGCATTCCCTTCTCTAGTGCCACATTTCAACTTGATCTTTTCACTCTTTCTGTCAAATTCAAATGTCACTCACTATTCATGTGCATGGGGAGGATTCTAATATACACCTCTTTGGCTTCTTTCAAAATTGCTTCAGTTTCTCTCAAGCCAAAGGCCTTTTCAACCTTTGGAAATTATCTATGGAACCCATTAACATGACTTAGTACATAATACAGATGCTGTTGAGGGTTCAAGAGAAAACAGAGAAGGTAAAGTTAAAAAAAGAAAGAAAGAAAGAAAACAAATTAAAAAAAGGCAAAAAAGAAATTAGAAACATTTAGATGTGGATTTTTTTCATGAAGAATTCTAACTTACGTGAGTGAAACCTCTGCATATTTGTTCCTTCCTTGTAGAGGTAAACTCTCACAGTCACAGTCAGTTTTAACAGATATCTCCCCTAGCAGACATTAGTAATTATTTTCCTGATAATACAAGTGGGAAGTTCAGTAAATTTAGCCCTTACAACTTGGCAATTGAGTTTTAAATATGAGAATTTTCTAAATCAAATCCTGATTTTTCCCAAGTAAATAAAAATCTAATTGGGTCCACCTCTGCCTTTGTAAAATTAAGCTCATAATTTAAAATCATGTTTCTGAAGAGTTTTCCCATACTGATATGGGAAATACTCGAAGTATTAAATGAATGAAAAGGGCAGAGTCCATTACCGCATATACACTATCAGTTTGATTTTGTCAATATGGATGGATAGATGGATAGATAAAGAGATAGAATTAAAAAGTTTGGCAGAAATAGGAAATAAAGAAAATGGTCTTTCTGGGAACTGATGCGGCTCTTCAGTGGGGGTTGAGGGAGGGGGAGAGTCATGATGTTTAAAGATTGGGGATCATTTGTTTGGGGCTAACAAAGGATACAGATCTTAATCGTGCCTCTGGCCACATCCCTCTGAGGAGCAGAAGGGGGATATAAGCTTGCTCAGATGTAGCCTTTCTCTATACTGATTGTTAGAACCTTATTCCTGTCTCATAAAGCTTGTAAATAAAACTGGATAGTTGTCTATGAGTTTTATTCCCACCATCTTTGTACTCATTCCCAGTTTTCCAGGACCAAGGATAAGACAGTTAACCATGGTTGTCTTTGGAGGGGGAGAAAAAAATTCCCTTAAAAGTTTTATAAGTTTTCAACAATGAGTATGTATTACTTTTACAATTAAAATGTCATAGGTAAGATAAAAGATTACATGAATTTTACATAAGATTTAAGGAAGCTGACACTTCGTATGGATTTAACTTCTTGAAAGGGTGACTGCTCTAAGCCTTTGGGGCAATCCTACAGATGGACATGAAGTAACGGACCCTGGCTCTGCCACTGCCTGCAAATGTGAGCCCCTTTGTGCCTCACGCTTTTCTTTTCCCCCAAACTGGGTCATATGCCATTAAGTTCCCATCTTTGCTAATTCTCCATCCCAGTTAAGCCTGAAGGTCCCTGGTCAATAAGTTATCTTCCAGGCAATGGCTGGTCTCCCTCCTTGTTTCCCATGCTGACTCTCATGCACCTCTGCCTGAAACTGCATATTTTGACAACTCATCTAATGCTGCTTCCAACCCCCTAAGATGCACGTCTCTTTCAGGATATGACTTGGAGATCATGGAATTACATTTTTTTAAATTTATACTCTTTTCCAACGAGCAGCATCCCCTCTCCCTCTTTCTTCTACTCTTATTACCATGTGCTAATTTGACTAGGGTGCATTTGGAAAGAGGCCATTATCATGATGTTATATCAATTTGGCCCATATCTCTTGATGCCACACCTCTGCTCTAATTGCTCCATTCATACTGTGAATTTCCCAATCTTCCCTTAGGAAAGCTCCCTGGAATTTCAGAAGAGCAGCATGATGCCAGATTGTATAGATTGGAACATTTTCAATTCGTGAGATTCAACTGGCAATATTAAAGAATTAATTATAATGAAAATGCACAGAAACAGAGTCTTCAGTGAATTCCATCTGGGAACAGTCTTTTCTTAGGCCTCATATAATTTTTTGAACCAACTTAGTCTCCTATTTTCTCTTTCCTTCATGTAATGTGAACTATCGAATATTATGAGATATTGGACCTAAAATTTTGATAGAAGCTATCATCAGATTTCAGCTTGTTCTCAAAACAATTTATTACCCGCCCCCAAATGTGTCTACATATCTAGCCTACATTCCGAATGTACACGAACATTTTTTTCCCAAGGGCCTGACTTACATCTTAACTACTCTGAGATGTTATTACAGACATATAAAAGGACAGAATATGACTCAATAGGAAACTGCCAACGATTTACACATCTTTTATTGAGTTAAAACAGCTATTAATCTAAGTGGGAACAATCTATTTCCATTTACCACAGTGAAATGAGAAGGAGAAAGACTATGGTATTCATGCCCTGCCAAACAAAATTCTTTGCTGTTTACCTGAATGATTTTCTAGGTACATTGGCTCATCTCTCATGTTTAGAAACAATGATGAAGTTGTTGCCAGGAAAACAGCTTCTGTGTGTCATATATGGATTAGCCTCCTCCTTGCCCTGCAAGTTCACTGTCAATCATTTTAATGTCCCAGCCTAACATACATTTTGCAGTGTGTATTTTGGTGTCAACTCACAATATGGCAGAATAAAGAAAAAAGTGACAAGGGAATTGATATCCAGTTCATGTCAAGACATCCAAACATATGGCCAAGTGAACAAATTAATAAATCCAATGCAGAAATAAAAGGACACATTACTTACATTAGTAATTTGGATAAGGCATAGTAAAAGGGAATGAAAATAATAATAAAGGACCTGATACAGACAAGTTAATTCAATAATTATATTGTACGATTGTATAAAACAGTCTCATAAAATTATCACACCTCGTCCACTTAAATAGATTATATTTGAGCATTAAGGTTCACTCAAAATGTCTGTGGATGAATTCTGTGACTTAAGAAAGAAACTAAAGTACCCAAATCTATATTTGTTGTTTGGAGTGCAGACTGGATATATATGTTAGTACAAACAATAAATGTAAACAGCAAAGGAGAGATGACAAACCTGAGCCTAAAGAAAGGACTTGGGTAATCCTTTATCCATAGAAAATGGCTATGAAATCCTACTGGTTTTCTTAGTTCAGTAAGCCCTTCCCATAACATTGATCTTTGAGTGAGTTGACAACATAAGATGTTACTTTGGCTTCTTTTTGCTCTTTGCAACTTAATGAATATGCCAGACTTTCATATTAATAATAATAATTGTATCTGGAAAGAAAAGAGTTATTCCTTAGTACAGATTATCACACAACTACTTAGACTCATCAATAGTTAAAACCAACATCACCAAACCTTGCCCAAGGTCCCATGTGTAAAATTTTCCTCTTCTGGATTATCAAAGAGTGACAGCACATAATTTAGTGACATTGTTCATAAGTGAGAACAGTAATATAAATAAACCAGAATAGGAGGGGGATGTTTGTAGAAACATTCCTGCAAAATTATTTAAAATAATAAAATACATTTAAAACATTCTTGGAAAACATAAGTTCAGCAATTTTTTTTTGTCAGCCAAAATTCTTTGTTTGTTTGCATCTTCCCAAAGAAGGCTATTCAAGGAATTACTCCTATTCTTTTGAGAGAGAGAGAGAGAATATGAGAGAAAAAACGGAGAAGAATCTATGCTAGGGTAAAACAACCAATCAAAGGAAAGAATGCATTTGCCTGCCACATTTCTTTCTTTTCTACCATCTTTCTTTTTCTTACAATGAATTGAAGTACAAATTCTCAAATACAGGAAAATAGGTATATGAAAAATGGTTGTATACAAATTTTCCACTGAGGAGAAATCCCTTGTCTTTTTCTGAGCCTCCAAAACTGCTTTGGTTAGAATCAAAAAAGACAGTATAGTTTCAGCTCATGAGAACCTAGATTTAGGAAATGAAGATTCTAAGTGAAAGAAAAATATATTAAAGAATGCTCAAGGTAATAAAGCTGGTAAGTAGCACAGGTGCAGCCCAAAGATCTTCTTATTTCCAATTTATTCTGGAAAATTCATGGATTTGATATACTTAACTGACCAATCAATTAACCAGATAATCTAGAAATAGATATGTTGTCGGGTGCCTCGGTGGCTCAGTGGGTTAAGCATCTGCCTTTAGTTCAGGTCTTGATCTCAAGGTCCTGGGATCTAGCCCTACATTGGACTCCCTGCTCAGCAGAAAGTCTACTTCTCCCTCTCACTCTGCACCTCCCCCCTGCTCAGTGCTTTCTCTCTCTTTCTCTCTCTATTAAATAAATAAATGATCTTTTTTAAAAAAAAGAAAAGAAATAGATATGTTGAATACCCAAAACATGCAACATAATTAGATTAAATAAGTTCTACAATTGATAAAGAATGAGCAATGAACTCAGAGGGAGGGGGTACTTTTCAAACATTGATTCTTCATTTCCTACTATGGATCCTCTCAAGATGGGATGGCTGATTGATTAGGCACATGCCTCTTGTTTTATTTCTTTATTGTCAACAAATGAAACTAGACTGTTTTGGTTCAAGGAACATGCCTCCAGTCCTTCTACATTGCCAACCAGCCCCCCAAGTAAACACAGTTAGAGATGAAAAAGGCCAAGAAAGACTGTTTTACTTTTTCTGATATATCAACTCTAGAATTCAGGATGTTTGCGATTTGTCACCAGATTCAGTGGCAGGCAATAAGTCATATAAAAATACCAGCCACAGGGCAAAGGTTGGGTAACAAACTACCTCTCCTTTGGGGGCCCTCAGCCTCTTCACCCCTCCCTACCCCTTGGTCTTGCTATATGGTGGTTAGTTATCCAGGTAAGGTAAAAGAAATTGGTGGGACACAAGTTAGAAAGTTATTCTAAGTCTGGAGTTTATAAAAATTCTTTATTTAAACTGCTCTGAAAGACAAGAAATAAAATTATTTCTTAACTCCATGAATGAGGGTATACCATATGGCCAATAAAACTCTAATAATCTGCCAGCCAAAAGACTTCTGTCTTCAGTTCCATTACTAAGGCCCTATGGACCACACATGTGATAGGAGGTGGGGAACATGACAGTCACTAGCATTTCTAGGGCAAAGTTTGAGAAATGCTGGTACCAAAATTAAATATTGAGAAACCAAAGAATGGATGTTCTATTCGCTTTAATCATTAGGGTTAAAGTGAGTAATTCTATTTAAAGAGTTTAGAGGACTTGAAGCAGTATTTCTTAGGTGGTTGTTTGATGCTCAGGACTGCTCTTTATAGTTTTCTTATAAAATGTCCATTTTCTACTGTATGCAACATTGGTCAGTGTACATTAATATGGGGGGAACAAATAAGAATTTCAAGAATCTTTTAAGTTGAGTCAAAATTACTGTTTCTTGGTGAACATTTCATTACTCTGCATCCATTTTATCAAATGAGAACTGCTCAGTTATAATTAGTTCTTGGGGGTTCTGTCCTCTTTATTTAAAAAAAAAAAATTAAAAGCCTTTAAAAGTGTTCTATTTGCCCATAAGGTTTAGCTGTATAAATAGATAGTGCCTTACCATTTTCTAATATACAGTAAAAATACCATAAACTTTTGCTTTTAGTTAAAAAGTCAAAAACTCAGCAAGAAGTCCAGTTTTTCCTCTCAACTATCCATTAATGAAGGTTTCAACGTTAATTGCCTTTTCATTAAAAATTCTTTAAAACCCTTTCTTAACATTCCATACAAAATCAAATTAGCTACTAAGCTTTGGAACAATCTCTGTAATTCTGTTGTGGACTCCCCTGTTCATTATTTGGATTGGTGAGATTAAGGAACAAACGTGTGCCTTTCAGATACTCTAGAAGACTGACTTAATTTTTTTTTCTTTTTGGGCATTATTATGGAACTCCTTTATTCAAGCCTCTTCTGAAATGAGTCATATTAGGCAGAATCCTATTACCATGGGCACTGATAAAAAAAAAAAAAAAAAAGCCTACAGTACAGGGGAACTATGCTCATGCCCCCAAGTCTTGCCTATGGAAACTGCATTTGTTCATTTGTTCTTACAAAGATGAAAACCTACTATGTGCAAGGCACTAGTCACCAAGCACTCTTCTTGCTTAGACAGATGTTCATATCCTCATCCATGACTCAATTCTGAGAGTCCTTGGGCATGTTTCTGATTGAGCTACATATTTCTCTTCTAAAAGCAGAGATACAGTATAACTTCTTTGGATTACAAATGAGGCAATGCAAGTGGAGCATTCAGCCCAGTGTAAGGCCCTGTGCTAGCTGTTGTGGGAAAGGCGAAGATTATTCTCGCGTTCAAAATGCCTACAGACAAGTAGGAAAAAAATAATCTGTACCAATGTCTACATTGAAGGTAGAGAGAATGATGGGTCTTAAATGATATCCAGAAGGGGTGCTAGAAGGCTGAAGAGAGAGGGAAGGATAAGGGTGAAAAGAGAACAGAAATAAATATCCCTTGGCTGCCTTCTGTAGGTCAAGTCCTCTGCTGGGTAGTTGTGAATAATTTCACATCAAAGAAGAGGTTAGGTTATCCATGAAAGCCTGACAAGAGTCACCAACAAGAACTGGATGCCTTAAAGATAAATTGGACTCCAGTGTTTCCATATGGGTGTGGTTCACAAGGACCACAGTGGAGATAAACAAGGATTAGATTCTTGTTCTACAGTGGGCACTTAATTTCATCTCTCCAGCCTCGGTCTCTCACTGGGAAAAATGAATATTGATACCTAGTCCTCCAGTTTTCGCCAAGGTTTTTGAATTAACTGTGGTAATTCATGAACATCTTAAGCCCGAGCCTGGAACATTCTCAAGAATTATTACCTAGTAAAACCGAGGGGAACACAAGACACTTAGGCTTTCATATTTAACTTTCATTCAATACATTATTCTGAATATTAAATGAAATTCTCATAAAGGCATTTCATTCATATATTGGAGCAATATCAAAAACAAATAAAATAACCCTCCAAATCTTTATTCCTTCTTCCAGCCTCTCTCCCAAACACAGGATTCACATTTACAACACATCTGTTTATTGATCCTGCAGACATGCCCCTTATATTCAAAACCAAATGTATCTGTTTCACCGACGTCAACTTGTTTTGTTTGTTTTGTTTGTGTTCTCTACCTATCGCAGTGGCTTCATCTCCCATGCGGCTTTGTGGTTATTCCCCAATTCTCCCATGCCCTGTCTACCACACATGTCCTCTCACTGATTAGACCTGAGAAATGTCTCTTAAATTGCTCTCCCACTTTCTTCATCTCTATTGCCACAGCCCCGATTGGGCTTTCACTGTCTCTCACCTGGATTACAAGCACTGATATACGAACACACTCCCTGCCCACTGGATTCTTCCGGCTCTAATTCCTTTTCACACCCCCAAAGCTAATTTTCCAAAATATAAGTTGAGTCATGTCAGCCACCTGCTTCAAACATTTTCAGTAGCTTCTTTGTACCCCTCGAATTAAGCCAAAATTCCTTACCACGTTGGGTACTTTATGACTCCAAATTACTGCTCTAGCCCCATTTCCCAGTAAATTAAGCCCTCTCCCTAGCAATACAGGTTATTGTCAGTACAGTCAACATGCCACCGACATTCATCATTTCCATGTAGTTCCTGCCTTTTTATTTCCTTAGTTTTCAGGATAGAATTCAAAGGTCATCTGTTCTCTAAGACAGTCCCTCTCACTCAGCAGCAGGGATGGATCCCTCTTTTCAGTCCATCACTCTACGACCTTCTGAAACTTAGTTTACTTTTCCATAAAATGGAAATAAAGGAGCCCTACCCAGAAAAAAAGAACAGTTTGAACAATGTTTATTTAATACTGAAAAACTATCAATCGATATAGCAATAGTGCCAGGCATAGAGCCAAGAGCTTTATGGATATTATCTCTTTCGATCCTTAAAGATTAAGCAGATACCATAAGTAAGTAAGTGTATTCTTTTTAAAAAACAAAGAACAAAAAACAAGAAACAAGAGAAAAAGAGAAAAGAGAAAACCTTCCTGTTCACATCATTACCATCTATAATACTCCCCTCTCCTCCAAGCTGCCTCAACGCCTACTAATCCTTTGATCACTTCTAAACATTGTATTTTTTCCGAACTTAACAACACTTAATGACTTGAACTTGTCCACTGTATAGCACCACAGGCTGTTAACCAGAGATCTAAAATTACATTCCACTAGGTGAGGTGTTAGAGTCACATTTGAAGGGTTAAACTGTATTAATTAATTATGTAAGTTGAGATTCCTCAGGAGGCTTGGGGCAAAGCACCAATTCACAGAGCAGGAAGAGAATGAAACAAAAAGAACCTAATTAGCCATGTAATTAACTCTTTCAGTGATGTGGTGATAACATGATACAATAAAAGTGTTATGAATATGCTTAAGGAACATCAGGGTATCACTTGAACAACCTCAAGAATATAACCAACACCAGGATGAGGACTTAGCCTCTTCAGCCAAAACTTACGGATTCATTTAAACTATATCAAGGTGTTAAAAACATTTACTGACCCTCCACTACTGAGGCTACTTTTTTTTCTAATTAAATATATTATATCTAATATACCTGGAAATACAGTGTCTGACAAAACACATTTTCTCCATAGTTTTTGATAGGCAGCAGATCTAAAAGAACTCAAAAGAAAAAGTGTGCTTTGTGGAAGTAGGTTATTTCATTTTGGAGACTAAATGCATTTGCAGAAAGGATTACATTTTGTTTGGCAATTTATTTTATTGACAAAACATATTTCATCACATATTCCATCACATTCAGTAGACAAATGCATGTTGTCAAATACCCTATTTCCTGCCTTTGATGAAAAACACATATTTTTTAGAATCCATATTTTTTTAAATGGTGGAGTTCTACAGATAAGCTCCATTTGCTCTAAATTGGTCAGGGGTGTCTAGATTTGGATTCTATCCTAAGTATATGACTTCTTCTTTCAATATAATGTAAATTAATCTCAGAAGGAATATTAATGTCCATCTTCGCCGACGAAACATCGAAATTCAGTTTACATTGTAATTATTATGATAGGTTCCTTTTGTCTAAACATAAAACTCAAATGGTTCGCATACACTCGTCAGTTGCTAAAAATGAAATTACCCTTTACAGGGAAACACACATACAAAGTAAATATTTAATCTAACCTATTTGTATATCTGTTTAATGTTGATAATTCAATTATTGTCTTCCTTTTCATATTTGCCCTCATACCTGATATATGTATTAAATTATAAATATGTTCTTAGAGGTCAAGAAGCAGATCTGTATAATTTGTTCTGAGGAGCACTCAGCACAGTGCTTTATGAAAATAGGTGTTTAATCAATCCATGGCTGTGGCACAATGGTAATGACTTTCTCCAGCCAAAAATCTTTTATTGCCAAAACATTTTGCCTTTTTTCATGTCAATAATCATTCCATGAGGACCTACAATGTGCCACACACCGTAAAAATTTCAAGAGATACAGAGGTCAACAATCACGGTCCTTGCTTTCAAGGGTTTACAATCTAGAAGGCAGAATAGGCATGAAGATAAATAATTACAACCCAGGCTGCTGCAAACCATATGAAGTTTGTGCTGGCTCCACAGTACAAACGCAGGAGACATTGACATGGTTAAACTGGAGGAAAGCAGGATGTGTTTGATAAGCTGACATGAATAGGTTTAAAGACTGAACAGAAGTTCTCCAAATGAAGAAAGGCATTCCAGGAAGGGAAAAACAGGTGTTATAATACAGAGGAAAGAAGTGTGTGTGTGTGTGTGTGTGTGTGTGTAAACCCATCATTCTACCAATAATACTGTAGTGTAAATTATGAGGGGGACTTGCCAGAGAAGACATTGAAGAGGTTGACAGGACCTTGTGGGGACTTCTATGCCTAAGAGCTTGGAAAATCTTATATAAATATTGGGAAAACCACTGATAATTCAAACCACTGATAATTCAAACGAGATCAGATTTGCATAGAGAATGGGTAGCACAGGTGTGCCAAGTTAAGACAGCACAAATTCAAAGCCTGCTGAGTTACTCCAAGAAACATGTAGAGGGTATAGGCAAAAGTAGTAGTAATATGAATAACAAGAATGCAAAGATTCTAGGTATAATTAGAATGTGAAATGAACAGGACTGCACATAAAGGGTTAAGAAGTAAAGTGTCTCCTGGGCTTTTGCTCTGAGTAACCAAAATTTGAAAAAGAGATAATTACACAGCTTTTTAAAGTTTCTGAACTTAATCTGCAGACAGAATGAGTTCACAAAACCTCCTCAAAACTTACTCTTTCACTTACCCACTAATCCAAGTCCACTTACATAATGAGAACTTGTATAAGGCTGATCTTCTAAGTCAGAAACCACAAGATATTATACAAGTACAGAATAGTGAGAAATATTCATGTTCCTGTCTCAGAAAAAAAAAAAAAACTACACAAGTCCAAAATCTTTTCAAAAAGGCAGTTTTTATTATAAATGGAAATAGCAGGAGACTGTAAGTCAAAGGACCTGGTCCCAAGATGAGGTCTTATCTATCATGGGGTCTTGAACCAGTAATTCAACCTCTACCATACTCAGTTACAGCCTCTGCACAAGGATAGCCACCTGTCCTACATATCTCATAGTCTTGTAGTGAGTATTAAATAGTGCAGTTGCATATCACATAAAGAAAAGTGAAGAGCTCTCTAGATACAAGGCAATATAATCATAAAGTATTATGATATTATTGTGTAAGATTTTTCTACTTTGTAGTACTTGAGTCTTGCAATTCTAACACTAAGGTCTTTAACGCTGGCCTTCAGTAGCATTAATCACTTCTGGCAATATTTGAATGTAAAAGATCTTTTGATGACGCTTCTGACCTCATTGGCTAGAAGCTATTTTTGCTACTTCCTATTCTTTTAACACTTACATTCAATTTGTTATTAAGCTATACCATTGATTTCTTTGAAATTTCTCTAAATTTACCCTTCATCTTTATTACCATTGCCACCTGCCTATTACTCTCTTGGACTAATGAAATAGTATCTGAGCTGTTCTTTTGTCTTCTGGTTGCCCACCCCCTTCAGGTTTGCCTAGTTTCGGAACTGTTACTAGAGTAAGATCCCACTGAAGTATGAATCTATAGACATGCTCCTCCCAGGTCAAATGCCCCACATGCTTACATCTCTAAAGAAGCCATCCAACACCCTGCACCATCCTTCTCCCCAGCTTCTCTTATTACCTGTTTATTCTCCATCTAAGCACTCATGAATGCTTTTCTCACTTCTATCTGTGTTCCCATGGTTACTTCCACATTAAATACCTGCCTCTCCTCTTCTACTCAGCTTATCTAAACCTTACACACCTAACCAGGCTCAGTATAAATTTTATCTCCTCACAAAACTTCACAAAGTTTAAAACCACCCCACCTCAGAATGATACAGTCTCTGAACTCACGCACCAGTGCTAGACTGCACCATATTTAGCCCTTAGATATACCATCTATCCAAGCAGTTAAGCACAAAGACTCCACATCCTCTTCCTTCACTTAATATGTGAATGTGTTATTTCACCTCCTGGTGCCTTAGTTCTATCATCTAGAAAGTGTGGAAGGGCAATAATGCAAATTCAGGGTCCTTATGAGGATTATATAAGCATCTGGTCAAATATGGCACACAATAATAATAAGTAGGAACTTTTAGTAGTTGATTATTATTATCAGCATCTCTTTTACCGATCTCTGTTTTGCTCAATACTCTATCATTAGAAATTGGCATGAGCAAATTAACCTTAGTGGTGTAAAACAACATTAGATTCTGTGAGTCGAGATTTTGGGTAGGGGACAGGGGTTGGAATGTTCCACAATGTCTGGGACCCTTATTGGGAAGACTGGTAAGTCTGGGGTCTCAACTTATCTCCATTTATGTCTAATTGTGAGGTAGAGGAGACCCAAAAGCTACAGCCAGAGTACCTCCATAGGGCCCCTTCATGTAGCCTCATGTCCCACAATATGGTAGCCAGGTTCCAAGAGGGCATTCCCTGACAGGGAGTGTCTGGAAAGCAAGCATTCCAAAAGATCCAGGTAAAAATTGCCTGACCTTTTTTGACATAGCCTCAGAAACACATTGGTTATAAGTGCATCCCTAAGACCAGCCAGATCATGGGGATGGGGAATTCACTCCACCTCTTGAACAGGCAGTGGTCAGGCCACATTGCAGAAGAGCATGTGGGATGGGAGATATCACTGTTGCCCTTGTCTTTGGAAAAGACAATCCCCCAACAAGTGACATTGGTATAAAGCTCATTTCTTCTTCAACACTCTGTTCACACATAAATAGTAGTAGAACCCTGCCTGGGATGTAGTTGGTATTCCATAAATAATTATTGAATAAACAAACAATTTCACATTAGTTTCAATTTCATATTAGTTTCTCCTCAGAACTAGACTAGAGTCTTCTTAAAGGCAGGGATTATACCATATAGTCTTTCTATATACCAAACAAAGCCAGAAAGTTATTAGAATTAAAGTAGATCAATTATAACACTGCTGAATATTGTGGGGGCATAATCTAAATCTTGAATTCATTAACTGAAGAACAACGACATTCAAAACTTCAAGCAAGGAGAGAGAACCTCTGTATTTTGGTTACAGGGTCCATAAATTTTAGTTATTTTTATTTCCTAAGGACTATATATTTGAAAAATGATGCAAGTGATACCTAAACATCTATCTGCAGAACTGCAGCATTACTTCTCTCAATATAAACTAATTAAAGATGAATAACTGTAATTACTGCCTTTTTAATCCTTTCCTACTCGTGTTGAATTTGTGTCACCTTGTAGTATTTAGATCGCGTTCTATTTGCTCTGATTCAGATTCTGAGTCATCAAAATGTTTGAAATAGGTCTGAAAATAGTCTGAATTAATTCTCTGGATTGCTGTTTATAACAGATATACAAGGGAAGCATTTTATAATTTTAAAGGAAAACTTATTTTGTTGCCAAAAAAAAAAATTGAGAAGTTTCTTCTCAGGTCTTAGGTATGTTAAAATGATGTGGCAGAAGCAAAAGAAAGGGCAAGAAAGAAAGATGTTTTATTTGCATGGAGAAAAGAGAAAATATTCAACTATTAAAGCACAAGGATCAGAGCCTTTAATGCATTTATCAAGAGCAATTTGGAGGACCCTCACCGTCTTCCAAAACATGGCCCCAAGGAAAACGAAAGTGGTCTACCAGCAAGGAGAACAATAGAGAAAAAGGGAGTCTTTGGAGGCAGTCACAACCAACTTGTGCTAACCAGAAACACAGTGGCCAGTGTGCTCTGCGTGAGCACAGCGGGGCTCCTGGGACCAGAAGAGAAACAGCATCACCAACTCACATCACCCAGGTGCCACTGGCATCTGAACGGTAGGAATCATTCATGCACCATCTCCATCTGTGCCTTCCCCCTTTCAAGTGTTTGCTACATGACCAGAGGAAAAACACTGTCATTTGCTCAGACTGTCTGTCTAATAGCTGTAATTAAAGCCCTCTAATCGCCAAAAACCCAGTGTGTGGGAACTTGGCTGAAAACGTACACAATGAAAGCATGAGGCCATCTTTGTAGGGGGAAAGGTGAAGGGCACATTTTAAATCGCCAGAACCGGACAGCCTTCAGTCTGCAGGTGTGAGGGGGTGGAAGGCTGCTCACAGGTTTTGGCCAGAGCCATCCTCAAAGGTGAAGGCATTGGAAGATGAAGTGCGGGAGATCTGCCAGATGGTTCGGTCAATGAACACTACAGCAGGGCTCACTCCACACTGGTCATCCTGCCCTTGAGGCAGCTTTCTACAGGTATATCCTAGAATGTCTTTCCTGAGAGCCACTGAAAGGAAATGCCCACTGCAGAAAACTCATTCGCTTTTATTTTGATATTTTCCAAGTGCCTTTAGAGAGAGAGCTACAAAGGTTGAAACTTTGATGCCTCAAAAAAAGATGAAGCGTCTGTTAGTGTCCCACAAGTCTGTGACAGGTAAGCCGCCATGTGACTGTTTTTACTATTATCAATAAAACAATAACACCTCAACTAGTATGGCAATGATTATAATTAACATTGAACAGCACACTTGATATTTGCCAAGCACTGTGCAAACTGGTCACAGGGGTTGTCCCACCCAAGCCCCCAAACAACTGTTAAGTGATGGTCCTATTGCATCTCCCATTTATAGATGAAAAAAATGACAGGTCAGGTCACTGGAACAAGGTCACACACTCAGCGAGTGGGGGTACAAAACCCGCTGGTTGGGCTCTACATCCCACATTCTTAACAGTTTTATATTAATAAAGTCACAAGATACATATTTTTGACAAAGAAATCTCTCAACAGAAATTTTAGAAAACATTTCAGGTAGCAGATTGTGGGCCCTGGGCCCTGGGCCCTGACCACAGGGGTCCTACTTGCACAGGTAGGTGCAGGCCTGGAGGTCTGTATTAGACAAGCACCCCCAAGGGGGACGCTAATGCAGAGGGACTACATAGACACGGCTAGAGAATTAGTACCAGTGAGTTTGCTTAGTTGATACAGAATGAAAAAAGTCATGCTTACCAAGGCGGTGTTGTTTTCAATTAATTTGCATCACTTTGGTTCATATCTATTGATAGAGAAACCTCCCCAAGCATGAAAACTGGGTCTTAGAAACAATCTATTTTAGACAAAATGCTTCTAAAACTGACCATGCACTCCTTCAGGGGCTCCCCTTTGCTCAGTGTGTTTTCAAGTTTTCTGTTTTCATCTCAAATAAAGTCTCAGTTGGGTTCTAATATGCATTTAACAGCTGCTAATCTCTTCTTTAATAAGAAAACAGGCAGAAACAACAGGGATGACAAGCTCTGAGAGAGATGAGAGCAAGGCTGGAGTAATCAATGGAAGCAGGAGCCTCAGCTGATGTTCCACCAGGGTATATGGCCCAAACGCGCAACCTCTGACTTCAAATTTCAATGCTTTCTTATAAATATTAAGTTTAAAGAGGCATAGCTAAGACTGACCATTCAAAACCAGCTCTCCTTCATTACCAACACGTAAGTGGAAAACAAGAAGCAAAGGAAGGAGAATTGTATGGTCATAACCATTCTCTTCTATCAACGTGTCATTTGTGTGACTTGCACTTAGATTTTGTAGGGTTCATCAGATCAAATAGTCCTACTTCCACACGTTATTTATCATGATTGTTGTTAAGTGTTTTAAAAATAATGCATTCGTGCAGAAATAATAGCATAAGTTAACTCTGTATTCATTTCCCAGATGATGACCATATAAAAGTAATATATTTCAGCATAATTCATTTGCGTGGAATAGAATTCTAAGACTAAGAGAATTTTCTAAAAGGGAAAAATAGAGGGAATATCTTGGCATGATACTTTTATGCTAAGTAATGTCAATCAAAAGTTGTCACTGCAACCATAACACCAATGAAAATTACAAATCATTTGCATAAAGGCTCTCAAAAAAAAGGAATCACTTAATAAAGCAAGAAAATTGGAGTAGTCATGGGCTACATTTATTGAGCACTTATTATGTGCTAGGCCCTTCTCTAAATTTGTTATATGAGAAACATGAAAAATAAAAATACATGCCATGAAAAAGAACTTTTAGAAAGATCTCCCCCCCAAGTGCCCTGAAATGCAAAAGATGGGAATTGCATTAGAAATAAATTCAACTCCACTTTAAAGTAAATGTATAAATCTTCAGCATTGTTGTCTTGCTGCCAAAAAGCACTATCTAATTCACTGATGTTGGATCTTAAACACACAAAAATGCAAACAACGGACTGTGACTAATGCATCAAAATACACAAAATGGATCATAATAACCACCATTTCTTATGCACGCTACTTGTAGGTGAATGCCAAAAGATGATACACTGCTTCTACATCTAACTATCCCTACACTGATAATTACATTCCAAGAGCAAAGTGAGGCAGTAAGCAAAGTAAGGATTGCACACCTTCATTATCCATTAACAGCATGCTACATTAACCTTTGAATATTTACCTTGATGCCAATTAAATATTTGTGATGGCAGCATCAATAAAGAGGAGAATCTTGGCCAAGGCCCCATTTGCCCTTGGTTTCTCTGCAATTCTTTGTAAATAGCATCCTGAAGTTTTAACACATCAACCCACACAGACATACTAGATCAAATCATTTTTAAAATAAGTAAATCCTGCTGATCCATTACCTCAGCAGACCACGGGACTAGCACAGGCAAACACTCACCATTGACAAGCCAATGCCTTGAGCGTTTGACTTTCTAGAAGAAAGGCATTAGTTAGCATTTAGATGGATGACAAGGCAGCAGACAGTGAAGTCTGAACCCGGCAGAAAGGCATCCAGCGTTCTCTGGAGTGTGTAAGCCTTCATGACTGGCTGACTAGATTGCGGACAAAAACGACTCACAGTGCAAGATAAAGGAAAAAAAAAAACCCAAACAGTTTTAGCAGTTTTGTGAAACTAAGACTGCATTGTGTTTGGGCCAGGTCTACACATGTTGCATAAGACTCTCCCTTTAAGGCTGCACTGAGATAGAATTTACCTGCTTTTCCTCTCTATATTATTATCATGATTATTTTCTCTAAATTATTTACTATATTCATTCTCATTGTAGCCATGCCTTTCTCTTTACTCCTCCCCTAGGTAGGATAAATAAAAAACTCAATATGGAATAGCTGAGAAACATGATCATGTTCAGAGAACACAGACCAGTCTGAAATGGATTAATGATAGGCTTCAGGCTTTATGAAAAGGTAGGGTTTGAGCAGAGGCTGGTAAGGCTTATAGAGTTTGGTCAGGTAGAGACTAAAATCTCACTAGGAAGTGACCCTGAAAATAAAGTACCTAAGAATAAATGAAAGAGAGTGATCAGAGCCAAAGGCCTGTGGCCCACTGGGTCCAGGAAAAAAGAAAAGAAAAAAAAAAAAAGAAAGAAAGAAAGAAGAAGAATGGTGACCCTTGAAAAGCATGATCGTGGAGAGGAAAGTGAGAATGCTAGTCAGGTGACATTATGGAGGTGAATGAACCCCATACCAAAGTTCTCAATGTTGATCTTTTTAAAAGCAAATCATAAAAGGCAACAAGGGAACTTCCCTCGAATTGAAATGTCTTATATCTTGGTTTCGATGGTGGTTATGGAGTAAATTGTGTACAACTGTCAAAATTCAAACTGAACACATAAGATCTATTAATTTTATTGTTTAAATTTAATTGATTTTATTGCATTACCTTGAAGTCATTTGTGAAATAACAGTTAAAAGATGGGGGGGGAGTAAGGTACTCTCCTTTAAATTCCTCCAGGGGCTCCCTAGTCCCCTCAATAAAATAAAAACAACAACCCAAATCTTGGTCATAGCTGCTAAATCCCTACAGGATCTCCCCCTGCCTAACTTTTTCACCTCAAGTCACCCTTCACCCATTCATTCTTCCCAGCCCAATCCTCCTCCTCTGGGTCCTGTTCACCAGGAAAGCCTTGCCCATTTCAATCTCTGTGCTTGCAATTCTCCATGCTTTCTGGAACGTTCTTGCCCTGACTCCCCTGCTCTGCAGCAAAATAGTTAATGATTTCTTTCTAGAAAAATGTCACCCTGTTTATTTCCATCATACAATTTCTACAATCTAGATGAATCCTGCTCATTTATGAGCTGAGTTTTCTCTTACACTACAAAGCAAGCTCTGTGACTAAAGGGAGGTGGCCGTTTTCAGAGTGGAACTCAGGACTTGGCATATAATAGATGCTCAACAAAATGTTGTTTGTGAATTAATAAATACACCTTTTCTAACCATGTACCCTCATTACACTAGAAGTCTCTCCAGGTCAGGGGCCATCTATTTGTCATCTCTATATCTCTGTTACCAAACCCAATGCCTGGCACATATTAGAAGCCCATGAAATGCTTGCTGAACTTATAAGTGTTTAAATTTAGATTTAACACACCTTCTCCAATAAATTCCAAGAATATTTCATTTTGTAAGGAAATTCATTTGCCCCTAAGAAATGCACTGATTTAGCTAATTTTAAATCATAGCTGCTGAGGTTTACAAGGACTTTCCCCACCTGCGGATTAGCTTTGGCTTCCTGACTTAAAAGGATAAGAAACTCAACCTGCAGTGAATTCACTCAGGTTCCTTCCAGGTGACCCACACAAGTAGCATAATGCTTAATCAAACCATTTCAGATGATCAGTTTTGGAGGAGTTTTGTGATTCACTCTCAGTGGACTGTAGAAACATGTTGAAAAAAATTAGCATTAGATTTTGGATAGTGACCAGCGATGTAGCTTCCTGTTTCATTTCTTCTGTGAGCATTGTTAAGAGCAATGAAAAGCTATGAATTATCGATTCACACAACATCATGAGCCAATCTCCTCACACAAGTGAAAGAAGCCAGATCACACATCCCCCAAAATAGTATATAATGAATGATTCCATTCATATGAAATTCTAGAAAGTGCAAACATATATATATACAGTGACAGAAAGCAGAACAGTGGTTTCCTGTGAATGAGGGTAGAGGTAGGGATGGATTACAAAGGGGCACAAGGAAAGTTTGAAGGTAACGGAATTGCTTATAGTGATGGTTTCATAGGAGTATACATATTCGTTAGAACTCATCAAATTATGCCCTTTCAATAGGTCCAATTTATTATACCTCAATAAAGCCATAATATATAAAGATAAACTAGGAAGTCTCCATTGGAATGATTTTTTAAAACTTTAAATATGCCATCAAATTAGCAGCATTTTAATTTTTGTAAACACTGATATTTGCCAATAGCCTGCGGCAATGCATTATTACCTCCTCTCTTTCACCTGTATATTATTTACCCTATGAAACTCAGCTGAGGCCTCACCATTCCCTACTCTTATAAAGATGTCAGAAGGCATTTCTTATCATCCACAGGGTCAGTGAGCAATCCCTTGATTGCACTTTCCAAGAAACACTGCCCAGAGATACAACACTTTGATGACTATGCATCAATCTCTCCTACAAGCAAGGACCAGGAAAATTATCTTTTCATTCCAGACTCTCACCAAATATAGTGATAAATTCACTTCCATTTTGTCTACATGGTATCCAAACCCTTTTCCTCCTACTCTGGAAGTGGAAGGAGTCCACATGGTCCTTCCTTCTTACACCTGGCTAGTAAGATAAGGCACTTAGTCAACAACTTGGACAATTCACTATTACCATCCATGACTATGAATTTTTACAAAAGACACAAAGGTGTAGGAAGAGGTCAAAAGTTGATCAAGGTGGCAGCATTTGGCAACATTAATACTAGTGACACTGTCCCAATCAGCCCATAAGGTTGGTCAGGCCAACCTTATGGCTCTTGTTGCCAAATCTTCTGTTCTTACCTCCTTTATCAACCTTATTTTTCTGGCTTCCTGATGATTCTAGAAACTACCTCACATTCTTCCAATATGTTCCTTTTCTGTTTAGGTTGCTTATAAATTAGAATCCTAGTTCATACAAAGACAATCTGGCACAAAGCACAGGACCAGAAAAGGGGGATAAGTAAAGGAGTGGCCTACAACCTTTAGAACTGTCCCATGAGCACTTGCTTCCATGGAACCCTAGGTTATAAAAGTGAATCTGGGTTAAGTGACTTTCCCAACACCACAGAATCATGTCCTACTATGAACCACTGGGGACCACTCTTTTTTCTTGTCATAACAACTTTGTTTTTCCCAGTGAATTCTCTTTCATAGAAGAGTCCGCTAGAGTAAACCAGCTCTCCCATCCTTGCTACCTTACACAATTAATCTCCAGTCAGTGGAAATGCCAGGGTGGTGACCTGAAGGTTATGTTTCAGAAATTCTGGAGACCCTGCCAAATTATTAACCATAGTTTGAGCGGAAAAGAAATCCAAATCTCAGGTTTCAAGTCTGAAAACCAAATAGGGCTTCAGGAATTTCTTTCACCTTCCCTCCTAAATTAACAGTTATGTAGGAAAGAAGGCAATTGTATTTCTTCACTGAGGAAATGTCTGCTCATTCTCTTTGTTTGTTTGTTTGTTTTTTTTTTTTAATGAAGTGCTTGTCTTTTTGGCATGATCTGTAAGGGCTCCTAATTTTAGGAATGACTACAGTGTCCTTGTTAAAATGCGGCTTTTTGCCCTCAGACAAACCTAGTTCCAAATCCTAGCTCCATGACATCTTATTTGTATGGCTTTGCGCAAGCCTTTCCTCTAAGTTTGTTTTCTCATCTATTGCATGGGAATAACTGCAGTGTCTACCTCACAGAGCTGTCATACAAATTCCAGGGGAAGAGGCACACAAAATATTTAGCACACTCCCTGGTGCAACAAGGTTCTCATGAAATGTTAGCTGCATGTATTAGCTATTAGAATATGTTATATTAGTCATATTTTGTTAGATTCAGTCAGATACTATAACCTAAACCTAGAGCAGATGTCAGCAAATTTCTCAATAGGGCCACAAAGTCACTATTTTAGGCTTTGTAACCCCAATCATTTCCTTTTATTTTTTTAAGATTTATTTATTTATTTGAGGGGGGGAGGGGCAGAGGGAGAAGAAGAAATCCTCAGACACCCCAGTAAGCACAGAACCTGAGTGGGGCTCAAGGAGCAGGGAGACAGAATGGGGATGCTCAACGGGTGAGGGGCAGGAGGGCTCAGTCAGTGAGGGGTTCAAAAGGGGGCTCGATCCCAGGACCCTGAGATCAGGACCTATGCTGAAACCAAGAGTCAGACGCCTAACTGACTGAGCCACCCAGGCGCCCCAATAGCCCCAATCATTTCTACCTGACTACTCACCTCTGCTGCTGCAACATTAAAGCAGCCACATACCATATGTAACCCGAGGGGTGTGCTGAGTTCCAATAAAACTGCATTTCTGGAAACTGAAATGTTAATTCTCTAATTTTCACATTTTATAAAATGTTTTTCTTCTTTTTTTTCCCCAATCTTTGAAAAATGTAAAAATAATTCTTAGTTCATAGACTGTTTAAAAACAGACAGTGGGTCAAATTTGGTCCACAGGCCACAGTTTCCTAATCTCTCAACTGGAGAAAGAGATAAATCCTATATATGGCCATTGTGTGAGGCAAATATTCATTTCAGGGCCTCCACCTGCTGTTAAGTGACATGCTGATAGACAATATGGTACAACTTGATCAACAAAGCCAGTACTGTAACTTTGAGATCCTCCAGAGTATGTGATAAATGCTACACCAAGTGCCAAGATTTCCTTTACACTGAATTTTTTAAACTTTTGACAAAAAGTCACCAACAGCTAGTCAAGTCTATTTCTACTTGGTTGTTAGAAAAATTCTTTCTACTTTCATTATATTAAAGGCATTTTGAAAGGAAATTAACAGTTTGTCACCTTAACAGTGCAAAATTATGCAGATAAATACTGTAATTTATAAAAGATAATGTCTTTTATTCATTTATATTCATAAGCATTTACTAGAAATATCTGTATTTAGAGGATTTTTAAAGAAAATACTTCACAAATGATAAAAATAGCCCTAAACTAAAAAGATTTGCTTAACTATGTCTACATTTTTATTCCAAGATCTTACCCAATTTCCAACCAGTGATGCCTTAATTACTTGTATAATGCACCAAACTATATATACCTACAGTTTGACATGAAACAAATGTCATTGTGAAGTTAAAAACATGTTTTAGTTCCTCTGTTTTTTATCGGTATTATAAGTATATGACAACATGCTCCAAGAGAAGCAAAATTCTGATCCAAGTTTCTACTAAATTAATAGGCGTTTAATATCCATTATTTTTTATAGTTATCCATGCATATGTAAATTTTATAAACATCCTAATTTTGAGACAAGATTCAGCATTTTTTACATTTCCCATTTGTAATCCTCCCTCCCCCCACCTCCCTTTAAGAAACTAAAATAGGTTTATGGGGCCAATAACTCAATGAGCTATTCCACATCTGGTTATCGGAGGCATATTTCCTGATTAAAAAAAAAAATCACAAAAAGCTGTTTTTATATGCTTGGTTTCTCCTTCTGTTATTACCCATTTAACAGTAGTTTCACATACAGCCAGGCATGTGCCAAACATAGGGCCAATAATAAAAAATACTGACTTAATATAATTTGCTTCCTTGGCTGCTGGGAAAGCAGAAAGCATTGACAAACTGTTTTGTGTTTATTAGTGAAGCTATTGTAGAGGGTGATTGGGGTTTCATTATAAGGGGCCTGCAAACAGTTTTAGCACAAATGCCAATATACATTTTAGAATCGAGTGCAATTTTAAGTATTTTCACTCAAATGGTTTTGCAGAATCTACAACTCAAATAAAAAGTATATTGTGTTTTAACACCACCACCGACTACTATACTATTTGTCGCATTGATCTCCATTGTGAATGCTTCAAACCTTTCTACTTTCATGAAATGTAATGGGCAAATATATTCCCTGGAATCCCAAGTTATGATTAGTTACTAAGCAATCAGAAAAATCACAGCAAGGCATACTTCTGAAAGAAATCAGAAAGAGTAAAGATCACTTCTCTCTGTGTGTTACATAGTGAACCACACAATACCTCATCGATGGTACTGTATATATTAGCTAACCACCATGGGCTAGCTGGAAGCTCATGCATCAATGAAAAGATCTTTGTCAATTGCTGTATGCCTCATTATCTCACGAAGATTTCTTGGCAACAATTAACAGTTACCCAATTCATAGAAATTGCCTTTATTATTTTTGAAGCAGCTACTTTCTTTGGCTTTAATGACTAAGAGAATAGAGACAGATGTCTCTGTTGCTAGGGAGACTGAATTAAAAAAAAAAAAAACCTTTGAAATGAAGTAAATAAGCAACTACCATCTTTTTTTAAAAAGGAGAATTCTGTTAGTTTTGAATTAACTATTTGTTTTAAAAACAAACCAGCAGTAGCTCTACTTTTTAAAAGAAATAAATTAGAATGGTTTATTATCGTTCTTCTCTGACAGTAATAAATCATTAAAAAAAGAAAAGAAAAATAGACCCACCTGTGCACTCAATATCAATTGAGGCTGATTATCAGAAACTGGTACTTTCTTTGTACTGGTACCTGAATTCAACAGGAATTGCCTTTTTATACGATCTGTCAATCCTCTATAACTAAAGAGAAAGCAGGCCCTCCCGCTGGTTAGAAACACTGGGACCTTGCAGACAAGCCTTGCTTGCAGAGCTGGGACAGCTCATGCCCTCTCCTCACCTAGTTCCAGTCTCACCTGCAGCCCCTTGGCCAGTAGTCCAGACTCTGGAAAACAAGTGATCCAAGCCAAGACAGCTTGGCAATTGGGCCAAACTTCTTCTTTACAGTCTCTCTCCATGCTCACCCCTCCTCCTCCATCTTTAATGCCTCATGCTTGACAATACACCTGATGCTCTCCCATTTTCATATATCTTGGACACGCACATCCTGTTCAAACTCTCCCACCATCCTACTTGTTCTATCATCATGCTTTAAGAGGAATGATACCTTCACATGAAAAGAAAAACTAATCCAATTTGAAAGGAAATCACATGTCATAAAAACAATTGCAATCCACCTAAATTCTTTGAAAGAGCCCCTAATCTACTTTGGCATCTATCCAAAATCACCCGAACATCTTTTTTACTTGCTCTAATTAAATCATTAACCAGGAATCCGTATTCAGCTTAAGTATAAACCAAAAATTGAATAAGGACTTCTTGGGCCTTTTCGGTTAGTAATATTTTGCTTAAATATCAGCATAGTATATTAAAACAGAGGCAAACTATCTATTTTTAAATGTTATATGCTATTGCCATAATTTCAAAATCACCTGTAATACATAGAACAACATACAAGATAAAAGTACTTTCTTTTTCCTATTTAAGAAAATGTTTCAAGTTATACAACACTTGGCCTCTATGGCCTGGTGATCTAAGCACTACTCCTAACAGTTTTCCTTTGTGAATGCATAGTTTGAGCTCCAAATGGTGCACTTAAAAAAGTTTACAAGAATTTGTAATGTGAAGACTTTCTGCACTTTTTATTAAAATTCTAACTTAGATGCAATTAGTATGGAAGACAGACCATCATCAGAGTCACACTGGATGAAACTGGGTCCAAATGGAGCAGTGTGGCATTTTGGGTGAATATAGCAGCTTGTGGGTCCAAAATTCTGGGCTCAAATCACATTTTTTTTTAAAGATTTTATTTATTTCTTGACGGAGAGAGAAAGAGCAATAGCACAAGCAGGGAGGAGAAGGAGAAGCAGGCTCCCTGCTGAGCAGGGAGCCCGACGCGGGGCTCGATCCCAGGACCCTGGGATCATGACCTGAGCCGAAGGCAGACGCTTAACTGACTGAGCCACCCAGGCGCCCCTCAAATCACATTTCAACCACATACATGGGATGGGACTTCAGTCAATTTCTTGGCTTTCCTAAGTCTCACTTTTGTTCGTGGTAAACTGGATATTAATCACCTCCTAAGTCTGCTTCGAGGGCTAACATGATACAACAGATGTAAGTACGTGGTCCAGTGCCCAGCACCGAGAAGCACTCCATCAAAGGCAGTTGTTATCTGCTATTATCATCATTATTATTAGCTGCTTCTCACTTTTCTGAGCATATTAATTAAAGATCAAATACAGCTCTCCAACCTTTCATGAGAACTGGGGACAGTGTATGCTCTCCATGACAGTTATGATCATATTATTTAGAAATATTTGCATTAGAAACCAATTGTGGTCTATTTCCAAAGACTGTGTTCACTTTGGATGATTTCATCATATCATGAGATTGGGTTAATTTTAATCATAACTTGTTCATCCTAGCCAAGCTAAGGAGCTTGCTCCATTCTGAGGTGACTTGGTTTGGCTCTTAAGAGATACCGCTTCCCTAACAGAACATCCTTCCAACATCTTACCAAGACCACTCTTTCTTTATTTAAAATCTACTTAGAACCCTACCTCAGCTATTAAGATTTCCTGATGAACTTCAACTACCTCATATTATTGACTGATGGCAGAGATTCTCAGCTTCATATATCACACACAGACCATTCATTTAACAAATGTTTACTGGGTGCAAGGTACTATTCTAAGTACCAGAAATATAATACTGAACATGTTAGAGAAAGTCCCTGCTCTCTCGGTCCCTATCTTTTAGTGATACAACTGGTATGAGTAAACAAATTGGCTTCAGTTAGTAACTTAGAAAAGGAAAAAAATAAAACCAGTTGATTCGAGAGGACTTGGAGAGAGGACTGATAGGAAAGATGGTGCCCTATTTATGGCCACCCTCATTTGGGACTGCACAGGTCCAGAAGGTCCTGCTCGTATAGATTCCAATAAGATGGCACATGAGCTGAGAGCCAAATGGCACAAATGGAGTAGCCATGCAAAGATCTAGGTAATGAGCATTTCTGTAGAAGGGAGAAGATAGAACAAGTTTCTAAAGAAGGAAAGGGCTTTGTATGCTCAAACACAAAGCAGGACAGTTGACCACAGTGCATGAGTATAGGGGCAGATGACCAGAGATGAGGTGGGAGAGGTAGGCATCGAGATGGTTCCAGGCCCAATTCCATAACGCCCACCTGCATAGCTTTTGCAAAATGTGGATGTGTGGGCCATGCCCCCAACCCATTAAATCACAATCACTAATGGTAGATTCCAGGCTGTGTGTGTGTGTGTTGGGGGGGGTTCCAAGTTTCCGAGATGATACTAAAGTGCAGCCAATATTAAAAGCCAATGATAAAGAGTGTTGGAATCCATGATAAGGAGTTACGGTTACATTGTTCTTTTCATTAATGTTTTCAGTTACTTTTTAGTACTTCATCTCCCCATTTAAAGTTTGTGTTCCAGGCATTTCTGATCATTATATCTTTGCAAAATGCCAACTAGAGAACTATGTGTGCAATAAATGCACAACTCAAGGCTGTGATTGTCTTCTGTGTGCCTACATCTGCTTAGAGTGCACTACAGAAACAGACTCATGGTTCTAGGCATATTCCCAATTACCTTTTAAAAAATAAACAAACAGGTGCGTGCAAACACCAGCCCTTAGCAGCTGGCTTCCATGCATTTCCTTCAGGGAAATGAAGATACTGGCTAGGAATTCTCCAAAGTATTTGAAAAGGAAACAAAGGAAGGTTTTGGATTTTTTTTTCTGTTTGTTTGTTTTTTGGTTAAGAGGTGAACAATTGTAGGACCTCTGGGCCATGAGCAAGATGGTCAGTGTGCCCACATGCTGATAAACATCACCAAGATAATCATTTTGCCGTAGTCTCAGTATTTTTCTCTAAAAGAAAAACCACAATTTCAAAAGTCAGAATTCAGAGTAACTGAGGAAAGAATTAGGTGATGAAGGTCACATGGAAAGCAAGAGAGAAAGCATAAGCAAAAAACTGTTGTGTTTGAAAATGACTGTTGGCACATGCAGAATTCCAGAGAGTCATTCCAGGATTGTTTCAGGGAGGTCTAGCTGTGACATCTGTCACCACAATGGCAGCCAGGGTTGGTTGTGATAAATTTCTGCTTCATATGCTCAGTTTAAGAGAAGGCCCTTCCTAACTAGAACAGAATCATGCTCCACTTGTGGCTCACAGAAATTGCCATAAGTCCAGATAGGCTTCTGGGTTATATGGGAAGAAGTTACCTTCTTGGTAGTTAATTCTTGAAATTCTCATAATAGGGCACACAACTAATGATAGCTGTGAGCACTCCAGACTCATGCCAGTGGTCTTCCTACCTGTATCATTCAAAAATTTGACCTGTAGGTTTGGCCATTCTTAAACAGAGCTTCTAACATCATATCGTACCTACATATGCTTTGATAGGCAGATTCTAGTTTTTACAGTAGGGTTTATGAATTTCCACCTGGGTTTGACTCTCACATGGCCTACTTACTAGCTGTGTGACCTAGGCAAACCACTAGAATGCAAGCTCCATGAGGATGGGAATTTTTAACCTGAGTTTTTCTAAGGATACGTCATTGGGGAAAAAAAAAAAAAGATCAAAATCAGACCCAAACCAAAAGTCAAAAGAAATTTTCTATGTTTCATTTGCCTTAACTTCTGCATCTTTAATATGGGAATAATTATAGTCTCTACCTCATATATTTTGTGTTAAGTGAAATAATGGATGTAACGCACTTAGCGCATTGCATAGGAATAATACACATTCCAAATGTTTGTTGAAGAAAGACCAGTGTGAGTATAACGCTTTTAAGCCAAGTATTGATAATAAGGTAACTTTCTAATTACTTACAAATATTTTAACGATAGAATGGTGCTTTCTAAGGCAACCTAATAGTCAAATATCTTAATTGAGTATCTGATCCCAAACATGGACTCAAAACTTCAAACCAAGCACCAAATTTCTACTAACAGCTCGATATTGTGTCTAGATTATTGATTCACCTATGTCAGCATCTTTCCTTTGAAAACTCCTCCCCTTTCCTTCTGAGCTCAGTCCAGGAAAGAATAAAATCACCATGGTGACAACAATGACCCCCTCTTCGGAGTGTATTCAAATTTATGTTGAGCTTTTCTTGCATGCTGCTGTGCCTTGCCTTTAAATTGTCTCTTGGAGTCACTCCAAGGTCAGGGGAATTTCTTTATCACTTAAGGTCTCCTTCAAGGATACAAAAGAACAATTTGGAGCTCATGATCTGGAATTGATAAATTTTATAATAAATAATTCTACTGTATTTGAGTCAGGCAAATTATTTACTAGGACCATTATGTTAAAGAAGTTGTAGGTGATGTTGTGACTAAGAGCCTCATACAATAAAAATGTATGTGCAATACTTTTTTTTCCCCCCTAGAATGTCTGATCAAGACATTCATTGAGTGGGTATCACTTATTCAGAAAGTTACTATACACAATACATAATATCAGTCTGGGTTCTGAGAGTGACACAAATTCGGGTCTTTCTGTTTTGTATTAAATATAATGCTACCTTGAACTACACTGTAAAATAAGTGTTATTTCAATGCTGGGTCCAGCTTAGTCAGGAGACAGAAGCTGAGAAAAAATTTAGGTAAGTCTCATTGATCAAGGGGAGCTTTAGGGAGTACAGAAGTTTTGAGTCTGGAATGTCCCATCAAGTGTTGTGTGAATCAAATGAGATGTACATTTAGTCCTTATCAGAGCTGGCCCATGATATTATGTGGTCTCTATATGTTAGTTATTATTAAGTTCCAGATTTTATTATTATTATTGTTGTTGTCATTGAATTTCAACATTTGGTCTAAAATATATTTACATTTTGAGAACCGTCTCAGTCTGTTTTGTATCCATAAAGAGTTAAAATGGCTCTCTGAAGGAATCCCACAACTCAGAGCCTATGCATAGTGAGAGGCAAAATCCTGGATGTCATGCAGATACACCTTCAAAACATTCAGTATAGGCAGACGGGTTTTGTTTGACAAAGTTAATAGTGGCAGTTGGAACTTACCACTGTACAAAGAATTTGGTGAAGTGTGATGTGGCATCTTTTATTACAAAATATCTGTAACCTTCCTCACCCCCTACCAAAAGTCACTACTATTTCTTATACCTGAATTAGGAAGCACACCAAAAGCAAAATTATCCTATAAATGGCTAATTTCACATGTCATTTTCTAAATTGATGAACCTTAGTATGTGATTTATAGAAAGAGGAAGCTCTAGAGGGATAGACTAGAGCCCCGAGGTAACTTTCCTGAAAGAATTTCCCTTGACAACCTTAACTTGGAACACGAACACACACACACACACACACACACACACACAGTACAGTACAAAATTGTTTCATGAATCATCCCGCTCTGAGTTGGTTAAAATAGCAATGTCACTACGCGGGAGCATAATCTCTTTGCTCTCCATTACCCTATTGACATGTTTTTCCACCCCACTGCTGTTAATCCATGAAGACTCCTGATGATTAAAACTGATTTGGTTCTTTAAGGAAACTCAGTGGTCAGTAACACTTCCTCTCCTCAAGCCCTTTATACGTCATGCTGGGAGTGACAACTACGTGTGCTTTGGGCCTCTTGAATCGATTTAATATCTCAATTTGTGCTACTGATGTTTCATCTGACAGTGGCGGGTCTCCAAAACACTTCTACAGTGACACTGCTGAACTTAGTGAAGGTCAAATAGCTATTACATTTTGAATTAATTCACCTTTTCTCTCTATGTCAATCCCATCAAAGTCCCTAGATATAGTCACACAAATGTAAAATGAACTTGGTAAAAGACCCTCAATGGATAGAATTTACTCATTCACTCAGAAAAAATACTTTTTGGGCACCTATTGTGTCCCGAGCAGTTGGTTAGGCACTGAGGATTTACGTGAAAGGAACTCAGACACAGCTGCTGCCCTCCAGGAGCTGTGATTCCTAATGTGGAAAGCCTGAATAAAATTGGCTATTCCAAAAAGATTTCTTGAGTTTAAGTCACAAAGAGAAGTGGCCACTATGTAGGTCTCACCTGAGTGCTGTGGTTTAGAGATGAGACTCCCCAGTGAGAGCCTACACACCCGTGCTGCCTCAGGGACCCATGTTTTCAGCACTCTGGAGGGAAATGAGAGCTTTACCAACCTTCTACCCCACTCATTCTCCATGTAAACCCTCTATTCCGATGGCAGTGGTTCCCCCCGGAGGGTGCTCACTCCCTTTGTTTGCCAGCTTCCTATAGTGTGGTATTTTCCAACCCCATTTCTTCCCAATGGCCACCATCTCACACCACTGTCATTATTCCTTAGTATTTTTATTTACTTTAATGAACTGTTTCTTTAGCACACTATTTTAAAAGTCAATTATAAAAACTTTAAATATAAAAAAAAAACATAGTATTGGCTATGATTAGAAGGTAGCTGTATAAAGAAATGTAATGTTTAAAATGTTCCTAATTTCAGACCAGATACCAGCGGCTAATGAAAGCTGAATCTGAGTCTGATATCTTTTTCCTACAACAGAGAAATCAGCAAGTGTGAGAGTGGTTAAGGTCAGCATAGACATAAAGCGAGATGCTCTTCTTTTTCTTCTTTTTTTTAATTTTATTTATTTGTCAGAGAGAGAGAGCACAAGCAGGGGGAGTGGCAGGCAGAGGGAAAGGGAGAAGCAGGCTTCCCGCTTGAGCAGGGAGCCCAATGCGGGACTTAATCCCAGGACCCTGGGATCGTGACCTGAGCTGAAAGCAGATACTTAACTACTAGCTACTGAAATGTCCTCCTGTACCACTGGTAATAGTCATTTCCTTTTTTTGGTAACAGAGCTACAGTAATAACATTAATAATGATGATGATGTTGTTACTGTTGCCGCTGCTAATAATAATCACTTAAGAAAGTAGTAATCAAGTAGTTTCTATATCCCTGTTTTAAGCATTTTTACACATAATAATGAATTGACTCTTCCTAATACCCCATGAAGAAAGCACTTTTGCACATGGGATCCAGTAGCCTTAAAAAGTTCAGTAACTTGCTCAAGCTCATAGAGCTGTCACATCTAAGAGCCGTCACTAATCAAACCTCAGCTCTGAGTCAAACACACCTTGTTCCCAGCACCACCAGATACTCTGCATCCCTGGGCAAGCCACTTTAACACCATTTCTGCAGAAGAAACCAACATTTTGAGAGGTGACAACTGAAAAACATATGCCTGGCATTAGGACTCAATGAGGAGGAGGTAGAGGAGGGGGAGGAGAGGGAGGAGGGGCAGGAAGAGGGTGGTATTTGAATCCTTTCTGCTGTTACTCATTAGCTATTTAACCTTGGGAAGGTTGTTGAGTATCTCTAAGTCTTCATCTGTAAAATGAGATGGTATCAGCTCCTGGATAACTGTGGTAAATGTTTTGAAGTGGCTACAGTGAAAGTCTAGCACAGTAGTTGGTATGTAATAGACCCTCAATAAGCAGTCCTTGTTATTATTCTGCAGCGTGTTTATCAAATCCCCAGCCATTATTCACGGCTCATTCTGTGCCATCCATTCTCTGATGCTTTCTCTTATGTGTTCTGCCCACAATGATAACTACAATGATAACTCTTCCCTCTGAATTTTGTATCACTTATTTCATTTATTTTTAAAGAACCAACTTGTTCTTCCAAAGTAACTGAAGCCTTTAGAAAACAAGACTCATAAACTTCTTTTTACCACATATTATTTAACACACTGTACTTGCCTAAAAGGAAGGCCAAAAACATTTAGTAATTTTTTAAAATTAATCATTACATGAAATGAGAAATGTTTCATCAACAGAATCTAAAAAGGTGATCTAGGTAGTAGGGGAAAAAAATATAGTATCTTTTGTTTTCTGAGGATATTTTTTCCCCTTCATGTTGGCTGCCCGTAATACTTGATATAAACAGCACCATCTTCTGCTGGAGGATATTAAATCCTCATAAACAAGAAGATCTTCACATTTTTGGTAAGAATGAGATGGCCTAACATCCAAGACAAGCATCTCCATCTGGAGATGGAGTATCACATTCTAATATCTCCTCAGTTGTTTTCTTCCTTATTTACTTTCTAATTACAAAAGTAACAAATTTATGGTAGGAAGTTAGAAAAATACAGAAAAAAAAATAAGAAAATACAAATGATCTGCTGTCTCTTTCCCCAGAAATAGCCACTATTAACATTTCCTCATATGTCCCTCACACCTTTTTCTTAATGTTCTTTGGTACATTTAAAAAATAAGTATACTAGGATCAGGCTATATATACTTTTTAAAAATACAATATTCCGGTATTCTTCCATGTTCTTTAAAAAGATTACTTTGTCGGGGCTGCAAAGTATTTCAACATTTGAATGTCATTAAACTGTTATTGGTAGACAATTGTTTTTAAATGGCCCTTATTTTAGGGGTGCCTGGGTGGCTCAGTCGTTAAGCGTCTGCCTTCGGCTCAGGTCATGATCCCAGGGTCCTGGGATCGAGCCCCACATCAGGCTCCCTGCTCCGCGGGAAGCCTGCTTCTCCCTCTCCCACTCCCCCTGCTTGTGTTCCCTCTCTCGCTGTGTCTCTCTCTGTCAAATAAATAAAATCTTAAAAAAAATAAAAAAATAAATGGCCATTATTTTAAATGTTTCATTAAGTAACATCCTTCCAAATGTATCTTTCTGTTCAGTGATAATTCTTAGCATAAAAGGTTAAATGTGTAAGAAGAGGGTCAAACCTTATAAGCCTCTTAAGATCCTCAGCACTATCCACTCTCAGTGATTGGTGACCCCCCCCAACACCACACACTTGCCAATACCAAGGACAATGAGTTTTCAAAATCTTTTGTAATTTCCCTAGAAGACAAATGTTGGTATCATATGCTTTATGGACTTTCAAAAACATGCTGCTTCATCATGAACAGACAGCTTCAGTGCTCTAGACATTTTATCTTCCGCTCAGCTTACAAAAATGACTTCCAAATCAAAACCAGTGCATCTATGGAAGATGATCAGTACTAAATCAGTTACATAAGGAGCACATAAGACTGGCTTGGCTCTGGTGCTGTGGAGACTGACACAAGCAAACCAAACTCTAAGCCTATAAATGCCTCAAGGTTACAAAATCAAAATGCTAAGGACAACCAGTCACCAACAGCCGATTAGGCTTTACGCTGTCGCCATTCAATAATTTCCTTACTTTGCTTCTGCCTTTTCTCTATTCCCTGAGCTCCCGCTGGTAGAGTGCTCCTACCAACTTCCGCTATGGCGCTGCCCAATTTAAGTTGATTTTTACTCAAACTCTTCAAATTTTTAATGCGCCTCAGTTTCTCTTTCAACAGTTCTGATGTCAGAACACGGAACCAAAGGAGACCCCCAACAGTCCCCAGGAAGCAGTGAGCAACCCAGCATAGCTACTTGTTCAGCCCTTGAGCTCGCTGTTTTCTCGCTGCTTCTGGCCGCTGCAGGGGTGGTAAGAACGTCTCTCTTGGATCCTAGGTCTGCAGCTTCTGTGCTATGAGCTTTCGGAGTTCATTCGTGTATTTCTTCCCCCTACCCCTACTCATGCCACGTGTTCCGAAAATCAGACAGAGTGGACCAGGTCCAACTTAGCAACCCCACGGATCTCAGGTCTGACTTAAAAACCGGACTGGGACTGGAGCTGTACTGGGTCTGAGTTAAGCAGATCTGGGGCGAGCATGAGGGCACAGGTGAATAAAATTTTGTTTTAAGGTTAAACCAGTAGGTCATCCTACCAAAGGTAATCTTTTTTTTTTAAAGATTTTATTTATTCATGAGAGAGAGAGAGAGAGAGAGAGAGAGACGCAGAGGGAGAAGCAGGCTCCCAAGGAGCAGGGAGCCCGATGCGGGACTTGATCCCAGGACACTGGGATCATGACCTGAGCCGAAGGCAGACGCTTAACCATCTGAGCCACCCAGGCGCCCCTACCAAAGGTAATCTTGAATTACAGCGGGCACAGTGGAGAACATTTAACCATCTCAAATAAGCTTTTCCACTTAAGAGGTGCCGTAGATAGAAAGGGGTCTCAGCCAAGCACTCACTATAAAGGATAGAGGGAAAATTATTTTTTCCTTCTCTATCGTTTCTGGTGACCAAGACAAGGACTCACTGGGACACCCCATTCTCTCTGGAACCTGCAGATGGCATTCTAGGAAAACTGGCAGAAGCCTACAAAGGGTAAGAATAAGTAACAAACTCAGCTCTCCCAGATTTCCACCTGTGGACCTGGTAGAGAGAAGGTAAAATTTCACGTCTGTTCCTTTCCAAATTCAGATTGGCAGGAAAAGATAATGATTATCGATCCTTTCTTACCCAGGAACAGCTACTGCCTTGTTTGTCTAATTTTGTGTCCTAGGATCTTGGTTTGGCAAGCATGAGGTTGGGGGAGGGACAGCCCAAAATACGGCTAGATAGAGATGTGACTTGTACTACAATTTCAGCTTGGGTCCTCCCAAGTGTTGCCAGCTCTCCACGGGAATTGTTTAAGTATTTCTTTTGGTTATCTTTGGGAGTGGCTCTGGATCTTGGTAAATAGGGAAAGGATGGGACTTTAGGTAGGGAAAGAAGAGGGGCCCCAACTAGGCTCTGAGGGTATTTCAGATACACAGACCTTGAGACAGAACAAAGATAGGAAAATTTAGACCACCCTATCCCACTTACTAGGGTTAAAATGTTTTTCTACTAACTACACTGTAACCCCAAAAAATAAAAAAAAAAAAACACAGAAACTAACCAGGCCTCAAAGGAAAAGTTCACTATAGAGATTAACCAGACCTAGCAAAACATATCTGTAGATCATAGATGTCACAGAGACAAAAACTCACACACAAGGTATAAGCGTCATGTCTAGCTCCAGGCCACTGACCTAACCACTGGCAAGTTTCCTGCTAAAGTCCTAATAAAAGGCCAGAGATGAAAAGCCCTCATTGGCAATGCGGTTGGGACCCCTCTAACTCCTGAGAGGTTTTTCTGTATCCTTGCTTAATAAAACTCTATCGCTTTGTTCACTCTCCTTTGTCTATGAGATTCATTCTTAGACTCTGTGAGACAAGAACCTCGCTCCACCGGCTTCACTGGGAAGGTAGTATCTTTTGTACTTTTTTGGGGGATGCTTCTTGTGTCCATGGGGTTGTTCAATACTGTCAGGAATTATTTACTGTTGGTCCTGGCTCACACCTAGCAAGATATTTGAAAGGATTTTTTTAAGTAGCTCTATAATCAGAAGTTGGCCAAATTGGAAGCTGATATCAGAGCCTGATAGGAACTTTTTTTTAGGCCTTCTCCCCAGAGCTAAAATGAAAATCTGTACACAGAGGAAAAGAAAAACATTCTGAAGCCATTGTGGAAGGATTTATCAAACCATTCTAAAGAAACATAGCTCTAAATCTAGAATATAGGAATCTTCTGATTTCAATCTTAGTTGAAGATCTTCTCCCTGATATGAAGAAGCAGATTAAGGACAATGTAGTTAGATGGCTGTGGTCAGCTTCCGGATATCATTCACGTTGAAACCCAATTCTTTGAGGACTTAAAAAATGTATTTGTCTTACAAATTGAGTCTTTATAAGAACAGAAACATGGTTCTAGAAACAATTCAAACACCACCTATCCTTTTTGCCAATCCCCAAACCTCCCCTATTCATCTCAAAAGGCTTTCACATATTGTGAAAGATCTGGATTTAAGAAACAAAGACTTTCTTGGAGAAATTTACATACTTTCTCTGTGCCTTTGAGATATGAGTATTCTACCTGCTCTTCCCTAGGAACCCAGAGCCATCTCTTAATATGCAAGCTTCAAGGAGGAAATTTTTAGAAAGGAAAAGAAAGAAAAGGGGAGTGAAGGGGAAGAGAAGGGAAGGGAGAAAGCTATATGGAAATTAAATGAATAAAAAATTTTAAAAATCTTTCCACGAATATTAGTAAAAGCTTTTAGCCATCTCAGCAGGTAGCTTTAACTTATTCTATCTGCCAGAACACACTTTGGATTCAAGTGTTCTTTTATAAACTAGTGAGTTTTCCATTATCATACATGTCTCATTGCTAAAATTTTAAAATCAGAGCTCTGAGATCCGTGTACGTGTCTGCATATTACATATGTCTATGTATATATGTTATAGATACGTGATATTTTTCCACCTCCAGATGGTATTACAAAAATTGATTTGTAAAGACAAACATTTATATAAAGTATATTCTCATAAATGTAGAAAATAACTCAAATGATTTTCAAGTTCATGTGATCTACGATAATGTTTGGTAAATAAAAGCTAACTTAAGTTTGTTGGTGTAATTAAAACAGGCATGTCTTTAGAGTTATCAGCGTTAAATATAATACTTTTATTCTACACAGATTTATTAAAAGTCAATCTCATATTGTCTCTATTACAGAATTTGTCAGCAAGAAAGATAACATAACAAGATGATGGTTAGACATTTAATATCTCATGAAATTTTCATAAATAATCTAACCATAATTCTTAACAAATAAAATATATAAGTAACATAAAAGTTTATAAATATACTTTTCAATAATATTTATGCTTATGGTATGTCTACTTAAAAATAGTTTCCAAAATCTTTTTGGTAACTGAAAACTTTAAAGGTATACTGAGATAAGTTAAATATTGGATATTCATTGAATATCTAGATTATTTCCAAATAAGATAAAATATTGAAACATTAACTACTGACCATAGGATTATCCACTTTGGGCGTTTCTTTATTTGTAATCCCATAATCAAGACTCCTAGCACTTTTACAGTCATGCAGAGCAGTGAATAATTTGAGTTGCCTGATACACATTCCCGGCTGAGATGTAATAATGAGATGCCCTTCCTTCTTATTTCAGTGCTCATATTATAAACAAGTCCTTTTCATTATCTATATAGTGCCACATTTTATACGTTTTTGTGCCCTTTCTTGCTGATTTTGCTGTTTTAAATGACTCCCAAGCATCGTACTTAAGTGCTGTCTAGTGATCCCAAGTGCAAGAAGGCTGTCAGGTGCCTTACGGAGAAAATACATGTGCTAGAGAAGCTTCGGTCAGGCAAGAGTTATAGTGCTGTCCGCCATGAGTTCAACGTTAATGAATCAACAACATATATTAAATAAGATGTTCTTAAATAGAAACACACATAAAACAAGGTTACATATTGATCTGCTGATTGGTTGATGAAAATGCTGGGACTTGAGGCTTGCACTTATCTAATCCAGTATTTCCCCTGGGGCAATGATTCAGTATTTGCTAATTCAGTGTCCAGCAACTTGATAGAACATGACTACCACAAGGAAGGAGGATCAACTGTTATATTTACTTCCCTATGTTCTTGATAGTTTATTCCTTGTATGATTGTGGCTCTATGTTCTTACATTCTTTATTAAGATGCCTACATTTGTAACCCATTTTCTATGGACCTAGATATGGCATGCAGATGTACAACACACACACACAGACCTACACACACATACACACACACACAAATATCCATTCAAATACCTTAACGGTAATATTTTGACTTATTTATAATTTATATTATGTAGGATGATATTTAATTTATATTAAATTGACCTCTTAACAATATATTTTTATCTGTTGGCTTTTCAGGCAAATTGGACTCATCATAATATAATGGCTTTTTTTCCTTATACAGGCACACCTCATTTTATTGTATTTCATTTTATTGTACTTCACAGATACCACATTTTTATGAATTGAAGGTTTGTGGCAGCCCTGCATTTAGCAAGTCTACTGATGCCATTTTTCCAATAAAGTTTGCTCATTTCGTGTCTCTGTCAAATTGTGGTAATTCTTGCAATATTTCCAACTTTTTCATTATTATTATATTTGAATTGTTGCAGTCTCACGATAAAACTTTAATGGATGAGGAGTTGCTTCCTGTGGAGGAGCAAAGACACTGGTTTCTTGAGATGGAATCTGCTTCTGGTGAAGATGCTGTGAAGATTGTTGAAATGGCAATAAAGCATTTAGAATATTACATAAACTTAGTTGATAAAGCAGTGGTAAGGTTAGGTTTGAGAGAATTGACTCTAATTTTGAAATTACCTACTGTAGGTAACATGCTATGAAATAGCGTCACATGCTACACAGAAATTGTTAGGGAAAGGAAGAGTCAGTCAGTGTGGCAAATGTCATTGTCTTATTTTAAGAAATCGCCACAGCCACTCCACCTTGCCAGCCCCACCCTGATCAGCCAGCACATGTCAACATCGAGGCTAGACCTTCCTTCCAACAGCAAAAAGATTATGACTCACTGAAAGCTGATAGTGGTTAGCATTTTTTAGCACTCAAGTATTTTTAAATCAAGGTATGTACATTGGTTTTTTAGACATTATGCTTTTGCACATTTAATAGACTACAGTATAGTGGAAACATAACATTTATATATACTGGGAACTGACTAAATTCATTTGACTTGCTGTATTGTGATATTTACTTTATTGTGGTGGTCCGGAACTGAACCTACAATATCTCCATATTTTCTCAGTACCCCATTAAAATGTTTGATTTTACCCAAATTCTGTTCTATTTGTTCATCCTGGTTTACATAGTTCTAATGATACAACAAACCTCTACAGACTACTTTTCTTCTTTTGTAACTGTTCTGTAATAGTAAGCTAAGCCATTCAAAGATATTCCCACTCAATTTTCCAAATGAGCTACTCAAAAATTGAAATAGCATTTTATAATTACTTTTCTTATTCTGTGTTACAAATATCTCATTGATTTATGTACTCGGGGATTTGAAAACCAAAATCTACATCCAATAATAGTTGGCAAACATCGATAAGCATACCATTCACACTTTAGCCTAAGTGACAACAGTTTATAAAAAAATCCATACTTTAAAAATTGATGTAATTAATTTACTAGATCATAGCTTATCATACCATATTCTTCATAATAAAACCTAGGCTTTCTCTAGAATCATCCATGTTTTTCCTTGTTCAAAATATTTCAATTAGTGGATCAGTATCTGGAATAATAGATTGGGCTAAAAAATATGGTTCTTCTTCTTAGCTGAGCAAACTTGAGTAAGATATTTAACCTCTTGGGACCTCAGTTTTCAGAAGTAAAGAAGAGTTTGTTTTTATGTTAAATAAAATGATTTACATTACAGAGAAAAAAATGTTTAAATGTAGCACATGGCAGGTATTTAATAACTGTTCCTTTCTACTTTTACTCCCTTCGTAATTGTTATATTAAAACACCACACACACATCATATATTAGCTCTGGTTACATAAGTTCTATTTCAGTCTTTAAATTTCCAAGGAAATATTTTGTGAAATATATAATGTTGCACGACTTCATATGAGAGAATTTGGAATGTTTAAAGAAAACCTGTTGTAAATCTCACGACGTTAAGAGGCAATTCAGGCATGTAGTGTAGGAAAAAAAAAATCTCAAAATGCTCTCATCTTAAAGGTTAGATGGTGAGTATTAAAGGGTATTTCTATACTGGCAAAAAAGGAAAAAAAAGAGCTCAGTGTAATACCTTCAACATGGTGCTACTAGTTCAGTTCTTACACAGAAGTGGATTTTAAACTAGAGTAAAAAAATGTTAATCTTATTTTTTAAGAGACTAGGTCACTTATATATTCAGTACATACTGATTATTACAAACTCTTTAAAATGGGAAGGAAAGTGAAAAATGTCAAGTTGTATTCCACTGATAGGGAATTAAATCCACACATCACCCACTGCAGGATGTGTTGTTGAAAACACAGCCTTCATGTAGATCTGTTGATTTTCCCAAAACTTCTACCCAAAGTAGGGTTTCAATTTAATACTATCAGAAGTTGAAAAACATTTGTTCTACTTTTCCCATATCAATGGCAGTCTTTCAAAGTATCAGGGTTTTTTCTATTGTTTTTAAGTTTCTTTCTCTTTTATCTTCATTTCTTAAATAGTGAGAAAAACAGCCAAAAAAAATATTTTAGTGATGGCAGAATCATATCTTATATTTCATCCTACTCTGATTGAAAGCAGATATGACCATCCTAGAACTATGAGAATCTACATTTAAATTTAGTGTTTTCTATGAATTCAACACAGAGTAAAAACCATTTTATACACTCCTTCCAGTTAAGCAAAAGATTTGCATAGAAATTTTTAAGGTCCTGATACACTAATTGAAATATTGTGAACAAGCAAAAATATGGGATGATTCTAGAGAAAGCCTAGGTTTTATTATGAAGAATATGGTATGATAAGCTATGATCTAGTAAATTAATTACATAAATTACAATAAATATATTTATTGCCTCTTATAAGCAAAGAGAGTAGCATTTAAAACTTCACGCATAAGCCTAAGTGAAAAGAAAAAGAGCTAGAGATGGTACAGATGGGAACTAAAAACTTGGGCAAACACCAGTTAATGTTGCTAAAGCCTATTGCCTAGTAAAGCCACTCTTATTTATTCTATTAGGGCTGAAAATGACACTTTAAATTGAATAGCAGAGGGCAGAAGTCTTGCAGAGTTCTTTTCAAAGTAGGTAGGTATTTCTTGGGAACAGGTTCCATAGAATGTAAATACAATGCCAGACAGTTACCATGAAGAACTTCTGAAAGTTGACAGCAGTTTTCTGCAAGCCAAGCCCTGCCTCACTGGCTGCCTTGTTATTTAGCCAAAATTCAAAACACTTGTGGTTGCAGTAGTAAATCATCTTAACTAAATGATGGCAAAACCTGATGAGAGTGTTGAGTTTTCTCATTGAGTTTTCCGGCCAGCGTGTTAGGCAAATCACTGGCATTCTAAAATTTGCTTTTATTATCAAGGTAGTTCCTAAGATCATGTAGCCTTTTCTCTCTCTTCCCACATGGACACAATATTGCTCATTTTCCTCTACCTATTTTCATGACTATTATGTACCAAAGACCCATCTTTTCCAGGAAACTGAGTCACAGAATTAAATTAGATGACAAGATTAGGATGATGAGCAACAAAGAGAAAAACGGGATGACTGATGAATCTAACAAGTTCAGGAAAATCCTCTAGGAATCTGAACATGGGCATCATTCTTCAAGGCAGGTTCTATTCTTCCAGGTCTTGCCCCACCTAACCTACCTCCTCCTCTTCTGCAGTGTTCTGATCTATTATTTGCTCTGGGGGAGGACAAATGGGTTAGCATAGGCTATTTCAGAGTCTTAGGTCTGTTTCACCATACACCTCCTATTTCTTCTAAAATTGACAACTCTATGTTTATAATGGATTTCCTAAGCACTCAGTGATATCTCCTTAAGAACAAAAACAATGATGGGTCCAAGCTTCCAAGAAGGAAAGTGGTACTGGGGGATATTTCTAGGAGAGGATAGCACCTGATCTGTGTGCTAGCATCCTTGACGTCAGAGATGTGCTATAATAAACTCGAGCCTTCCTTACACAACCTAGTTTGGATCTGACCTCCAAGACATGAGGAACATCTATGCTTCAGAGAAAGTTAAAGTGTGCTGAGCATTATCCCATTGAGTGCCTTTCTCAGAATCCAAGAATGATATAATCCAAAAAGAAGTCACTACTACCCTAATAGAAGATTCTCTCAGCTCAGACCACATACCCAAGAAAACATATGGGGATGGCAAGAAAAAATGTGGAAAACTAGCCACAGTAGAAAGGTAGTTTTCCAACAAGTTGCTTGGACTTCAGTTTCTTCACCAGCAAAATGGAGCCAGAACTGCTGATAACATTCATTCATCTCCAACTACATGTCCAAGTACCAGGTTAAGTACCTAATTGCATCATCTACTTCTCACCACAGCCTCATGAGATTCCCATCCAGACATTATATTATCTGTTTCATAAGTGCTTTCTAAACTGACTGTTCCAGCCAGGCGGATTACTGCATTATGCACACCTCCTTCATGAAAGTATTCATGTCAACACCCTTGCCCTGAAGCCCATTCTCATTCCCTTTGACACTGCCTCATTTTCACGGGAAACACACACACACACACACACACACACAAACTTCTGCCAGAAATAAAAAGGAAGAAAGAAGAAAAAAAGATTTAATCCAGGTACCTGTTCCTTTTATCCATCTAATCACTTATAAGTCTCTATCATACCTCCTCTCATACCCTATCCTTGGTCACAATAGCTCCATATATATTCAAATTACTACAATTATCCTATAACTGAGGTTTTAGCTAAGTCAGATGATCCATCTCCAAATTAGAATTGCAAAATGTATTTATAATTGTACCCATAGGACCCTTTAATTGCCTCATTCCCCAAGGTGCACCATCTTGGTAAGATGTGACCTGTAAAAATATAAAAGCAAGATCTGAAAAGCAAAAGACTTGGGGAAAATGGATGCAGAAGGTCCAAGAAAAGCCTTGGGAAGACCTTTGATATATGGTACTAGATGCTGTAGAAATATATTGAGGATGCCAGTTCAGGGGCAATAAAAACAGAGAGGATTTTATTAGGAACATCAGAAAGGCTTGCTGGTTTCCTTTTTGCTTGTCTTACGACATGCACAGATTAACAACATGAAACAGATCAAGGGGGCCAAGTTTTTTTTAATCTCTAATGTCTTACACATTACAGTGGAATACTATGTGGTCCAGCTGACCACAACTATCACCTGGAAACAAATGTTTCCATGCATACACAGCAAATATGGAATGCAATAACCAAATTATTTGAAGAGGCCAGGGGATGAGGAAAGGTGTTCACCAGAGGGGGACACATCCAGGTAGAGAAGAAGCAGATGCATGAGTGAAGAATTGTAGTCATTCAGTTGGGTTGGGAGAGAGAGAGACAATAGCGGATTTCAGAGAGAGAAAATGACAGTACAATTTACTTGTGTCTGTAAGAAAAAAAAGAAAAAGAAAAGAAGCCAGTTTTCCTGCACAGAGCTGGAAAAGCACTATTTTTGTGCTCTGTATCAAAGCACTTTGGTCAACAATACAAACAACATGAGGCAGAGCAAAACACGAAATTGTAGCCATGATTCCACTCACCAAAAGGGTGGATCTTCAGTGTGCAATTCAGCTGGCTTTACAGGAATGCGCCACAGCAAAGTCAAGCGACGAAGCAAGCCCCAGTCTGCTTAGGCAATAAAAAGCTGGATGTAACTGTTAAAAAAAAAAAAAAAAAAAAAAAGAAGAGAAAAAAGAAAAGAAAATAGATAAGATTCAAATGAGCACATAAAACAAAAAAAGAATAAAAATGCAAATAAATACCATATATCTTCCAAATGTAGGAAAGTTGGAATTGGGAGCTAAATAAGCTAAACTGCACACCTCACCCTTTAGAATATCTTTCAATGGAGAAATGTAAAATATGGTAGAAAACATATTAATTAAATCAGTCATTTTGACTATGGCACACCATTATCGTTAAGACATAAAATTACCACAGTACTATTCCCATTGGTTATCCTTCAACTGTGATGCTGTTTGTAATCTAAACACCGAAATACACGGTATTAGAATGGGAGAATAGTTTAAGCGCATCTTTCTAGCAATAGATTTTAAGCGGCTCTTCACATTTACAAATGATTTATTTCATCTTCAAATTTACAGTTTGCTCATCCATATGATTTAAGCGTTATTTGGCCAACTTTTAAATTCAAATACTTGCTAATTAGTACCACGGTCAACAGAACACAGGAGTAGTATTATATATACCAGGAAAGTCCCCTGACTGCAATACAACTTGCTTTGGGCAAATAACCTGAGCTTTCATCATCTAAAATGGGGATATAATAGCCCCTATTTCATAGAAATGTTGTGATGATTAAACATAAAAATCTATCAAAAGCACTTAGTACAGGGCCTGGCACATAGTACCCCTTCAACACACATCACGTGTCACTGCTGTCACTGTTGTTACCCAACATTCCAATGCTATACCTGGAATGTCATCAACAGAGATTTTGAGCTCATGTCCTAATGATTAACTCTTTTGAAAAATACAAACATCTTCCCCTCCACCAAAAAAAGTCCACATAATTAAGTGACTCCACACTAAGATGTTGGTTCCTCATTATGCTCTCTTCTCCCCCTGGCCAGAAGAACTGGGACAGTGAGGGAGGCAAGGGGTGATTTCTTAAGTTCACAAAGGGATTGGTGTTAGTGCAAAAAAGAAAAGAGAGGTCAACAAAGAAGGAATGACAATTGAAAACAAATAGCTTTAATCACCAAGTTTTGCTCAAGCCATTCTCATCTTGGGTATTAAATGTATGCCTCCACGTGTAGGACAAAGGAGAACTTCCTCAACCAGCATGCTAAGGAAAGGTGTAAGATCCCCTGATGAGGTGGAGCCTCAGTTTGGCTGAGCCCATCTCCAGCTCCCATATATGGCCACAGCTGGATAACACGCGCCTGGACACCCTCCTCACAAGGGAAAGCAGTATTTTCAGACAGATGACTCTATCTTCCTGACCACTCTGAAAAGCCTTTCTGCCCTCCTCAAAGACTCCTAGAAATGTGGATTAAATACTAGGCACTAGCCTCCTGATCTTGCAGACAGAAAGAGGGCTTGTTACAACGCAGTGGAGAGTATGGAATTTAAATCACAGCAGACCTGAGTTTAAACTGTGACTCTCTCACTAATAAGTACAACCTCATACAAGGTTCCTCAGACCCCCTGAGCCTCAGTCTTCTCATCTGTAAAATGGGAGCAGAGATAAAACACCTATTAAATTGAGTAATAAGGAAAGAATGTCTCTGGCACACAGTAGGCGTACAACAAACGTTAATCACAATCTCTGCTTTCCTTGTCATTGCTATCTTGCTTATGATGGAAGCTTGATTACCTGATTATAAGGGAATGAAATAGAATTGTCTAATCAAGACTGTGTGTCTTGACAAACTGACAAGACCAGACAGAATTATAAGACCTTATGTCAACTTGCTTTGTTTAAATTTTATTTTTTTTTTCAACTTTTCAATTTGGCAATCAGAGCCCAGGAGAGCAATATGGTTCTTTGATTTCTTCCTGAGAAACTCTGCAGCCTTTATTGTCTTTGTATCGCACAACTTTAGCACTTAATTATATCCTACCTTGTAATAATTAGGTGTCCTTATAATCAAGTCTGTTTACTCACTTGTGCAGTTCTGATCCTTTAATCTCTCCTGAATATTAGTTTCTAATGCTATAAAAAGCCACAATTTAACAATTTTATTACTAAATAGAATTGCAAGAATATTTTGAAGAAGATTCACCAATGGGTTGAATCTAAAAATTTCTTTTATAATTAGGAGTAGTACAAAATCATACAAGTAAGCCACAATAGTAGAAGCGTAGAAAGCTTCTATGCTTTTCCACTGACTTGCTGTGCAGCCTTGGGATAGTCACTAACCTTCCACTTTGGACCTGTAGATGAGCCTGCACTTGAGTCAGATACTTGTCTCAGCTAGATCACAAAAGTATTTTAAAGTTAAGAATTCTCTATAATAACAAGACTATAATAGGACAGCTGTAAATTTTAGGCAACAAATCTGGTACTTGCTTTGTTATTTCACATCATGTTAATTGTAAATTGAAAAGCCCACTGCTGGAATGTAAAATAAAAACAGGTGTGGTCAGTACAGACAGTATATTCGGTACAGTGTAAGGATCAACTTGCTACACTCCGCAGCCTCGGGAAGGAAAACACTGAATAGCCACGTGGTCCAAGACAACTTTTAATCTTCTTTGTTCCTTAGAATCTCAGGTAAAACAGGGATGATAACGGTATCTAACTCATAGGGTTATTATAAAGATTGCATGCATAACTCACTTAATGCATACATAACTCAAATAACTAGCTATTATTAGTTTGTTTTTATTAGTAAAATATAATTACATCAAAATGCACTGATTCCTGAAGTATGGAATCACCCCCTATTTTGTTATATGTATTATGGATATTTGTCAAATGAGTGTATGTCACTCATCAAATATTCAGTCACAAATGATGCATGCTTTAAGGCATAGATTTATTGCCAATGTTATTTATTATTTATATAATTATTATATATATATAAAATATATAATTATTATTATATATTATTAGGTTTTCATCTACATTAAGATAGATCAAACATATTGATTGAACTTAAATATGTTATTAAATTATAATAAAACTAAAAACTCAAACTAAATTTTTTTCTGAAATATACATTTCTGTTAGATTTTACACATGGGATTTTATATAACTACGAGACATATTTTCAAATATTCTTTTGAGCATCATCATTAAAAAATTGTATAGTAAATAAAAACAGAGTAAAAGTCATTCAAGAGCACAGCAGCCAGGAGTAACTGCTGCTTACATTTTGGTGGGCATCCTTCTAGATATCTATAAATAAAATCACCTGGAAGAGACAAAATTATGCATAAATAGAACAATGCCAGCCACCTATTTTTATTCCAAACCCTTTCCCATAATAGAAATGCATTTTCTAGATTACTGATGCAGTTAATCTGGGTCCACTTTTGATTCTATCAAATTATTTTAACTTTTCATTTAATGTTTATCAAATATCTGAGAAATTTAAATATCTTATTTAAAAGTATTAAAAATGAACTATTTAAATTAACTAAATATTATTGACATCTGAGGAATAATTTAGGATTGTCTCAATTTGTGTCTTTTAAATGCACTTTTCTATCACTAAACATATAAACCAGAAAAATTAAGCAAATACCAGACTACATATTTTACACAATAGGAAGTGCCACAAAATGAAGTGATATAGACAAACCTATAAAAAGCCAGACAATAGGAATAAAACTTGCAAGATGTTGTATTTTCATTCAAACTACCAGTTCCCTTAATGGAAATTAAGTTTATAGGCTTAAAAAAAATATTAACAATTTTCCCTTTAGATATAAAGAGAATGATGTTACAGTGTGAGGAATGGGAGATTAGTAAATGCAAATTAACTGACTTCTTTCTAATGAATAAAAATAAAGATTTCAGAGACATAAAAATATGAATTTCATTCCACAAAGCAGAAAATGAAATGACGAGTTAGAATGAATGACTTTCAGAATACGCAAGCCATTTTGCATTCTACTACTCATGTAACTGTTTAGGAACTGTAGCCTTCTTCAAAAAAAGAATATTCTAAGTCCGACTAAAAGATCTCTCTGTTTCTTAACAAGGCAATTTGACAATGAGGCATTTAGACTAGAAATAAAATGATTTTATAACATAGAAAATTACTAATTGATCTGGATATACAAAAACCAGTCAGCTAGTATCATTTACTTACTTGACTAATATTTAATTGAGTGGTGCCCATATTCCAGAAACTACCTCAAGCTCTAGGTTTATACTGTCCAATAGAGTAGCCACCAGTGGCCACGGACTATTGAACACTTAGAACGTGGATAGTCTGCAATGACATGTGTAAATGTGAAACACATACATGATGGCACAGATTTAATATAACAAAACAAACTATCTCAATCATATTTTTATATTGGGCACACATTGAAAAATACTACTTGATATATTGAGTTAGATTAAATATATTAAGAAAATTAAGTTCACCAGCTTCTTTTTACTACTTTTAATGTGCCTACTAGCAAATTTCAAATAACACGTGTGGCTTGCATTTGATTTCTAATGGACAGCCCTTTTCTAGGTGATAATAATGGTTAATAAGGAAAACAGGTCTTTGTATTCATGTTTGTGTGCTTGTAGTCATGCACTAATGCCGTGCAAGGACCTGTGTCAGATGCTGAGGAAAGTGCATTAAAGTATAAGGTGCATGCCAACCCCTGAAATTCTGCCATCTAGCAACACACACCAGAAAGACAGGAAAAGGTACATAATCGCAAAGCCATTTACATAACGCTAACCTAAAATATAACACTGCTTTATGCAGAGAAATCTCTCTAATAAAGTTATGGTTGTTCAATACATCTCACTTCTTTTATCATGAGGGGAGCATTAGGCCGATCTGCTGTTCGGCACCTACTGCTGGGGTTGGGGATGTGCTTCTCAGGCTTCAGGAGGGGGACGAGGAGCTCATATTTTCTTTGCTTTTAATGGCAAATTTGTACAGTGGATCAGGAGAGCAGCCTCATCACAAATGCTATTTGAAATCCACTGATATCCCCAAGCAAGCTAAGTTGGATCTTAGGAGGGAGCCAGGAGAAAACATTTCAAAACATCCGGAGGTCCCCAGAGCCTTCCTAAGGATCTGAAGGCCCACTGTGGTTGTGACAAAGAGATTACAGAACTGTCAAATATATGGTAGAGATTAATTAGCAGAGTATTATCTCTGGTGGCTCTGACCAACATCACAAAGAAATTATCAGCAGCCAAATAGTTACGACAAGGTATGCTTAGAATAAATTTAAAATAACTTATCTCTATTTTTACAGTATGTTTTATTCCCTCTAAAGCCATTTCAGGCCAAAGAAGTCTTTTCTATACGGAATCTTTGAATTTTCACTCTTTAGGATAACATTTCAATTAATTTAAGTCATTTTATCTCTCACACAGAGATTTCCACAATAATCTGTCATATTCAGGCATAATTTTGCTCAAAATAAATGGTTTCTATCATAAAGATGCACTAAACCAATCAAAACACAATCATATTTTCAACATTTAAATGCAGGATCTGTGGTCCAAAGCTTATGTTTGAAGGTTTTAATAAAAGGAAAAAAAAAAATACAGAAGTTTAAAAAGATACTCCATGTAATGCCAATTCATTAAGCAATTTTGGAAGGGTCAAATCTTATTTTGCTTAAGGGTTATCTGATACAGAAATTACTGGAGTTTTATAAAATATGTACTCTGTCCCTGCTCATTTTCTGAATGAATAAATATGAGGCCAATTTTATACAGAATCACTTCAACTTAAACTAATAATAATTGTGTATTACAGTCTAGCATGTTTCAAAGGGATACATATAAAAAAGAAGGCAAAAGAAAACATTAAATCAGTCACTAATTGTAATTAATTCATAGACAGTTGAGGTTTATTTACTTTGGCTAAAGTATATAACAGTACTCATATAGAAGTCCAGAGTACAAGCAAAAGAGTATCAGATCATATAAGGACTGTTTTTATTTGCTGAATAGCTTTAGAATACAATAGACTGTTTTGAAGATAAAATGGTATAAGCAAAAACCTGTAGAGCACATCAGAAACTGTGAATCTCTTACTGATTATTTCCTTTATTTTGAGGAATGTACATGGGTCCTTTTGAGAAATTTTTAGATCATTAAAAAAAAATAAAAACTTGCCGAGAAGACATTGCTTGGGATTTCATTTACACTGAAATATTCTGGGGTGTTGGATTTGCACTGAAACATATAAAGATCTTTGTAAAATTATCATCATCTCTTTTTAATTATGGAGAGATGGAGAACTAACCCATGGAATAAGAACGCTTTTGAAATCATAAAGAGTCTGACCTTTGGGTATGGTAGCCATCTTCTAACTGATATCCCAACCTACTCAGTTGGTTTTGTGATATAGTAATTATCATACTTGACCTCTGTCCATGAACAAACTACTTAATTGTTCATATCAACTATTGCCCACAATACCTTCTAAGGGTTACCTGGTTATTCATCATATTCACTCCCTGCTATAGGGACAGTTGAACCTCTCCCTGCTCACTCATGGGCCTGCATCCTCACCACTCAGGGAGGGTTATTCAAGTGAGCACATAAACAAGTGGTAAAGTGAGCCAACCATCTGAACTTTGTATCAACAGTCATTGTTGGTGAGAGCATGATCCAGAACACCGGACTGCCACAGAATACAAATAGCCACAGCATTCCACCAAAAGCTATACAAAGGAAAAAGCTTGGGGCACTAGGTTTATAAGGAATTTGGTTGCCAAGTGCATGGACATTGACCTGACCAGTGCAGGTCTATGACAAATTTTCACAGTAAAGACAAGGAATTTTTGTGCAGAAAAAAAAAAAAAAAATTAACAGAATCAATACAGCTATCCCATCTGCATACAAAAACTTTCGAAGCACCTTTAAATCTGCTTTATCAGCACTCAGTTTGAAATGATCAATTTATTAAAACTCATAATTGATTCATATATTTGCATCAAGAATAACTGCCAGTGGACTTCTATTTACCATCACATTATCAACCATCACTATCTGTTATTTTTAGTTGGCTGAAAATAATGAAAACACATTTCTTTAAAAAACAATTCATATTTCTCCCCTTCATTCACACTACTTAGAGGTGTGCACATATGCACACGCGTGCACACACGTATTTTCTGCCTCCCACACACATACACATCAACTCAATACAGGTCATTAGAATTGGCAGGGATTTATTCTATGTTCAGTACTTCAGAATAAGAGAGCGGAAAAGGAGGTAGAGAAATGAGGAAATAACATGTGTTTGCAATATTTTGAAAATTAAAGATCCCATATACCAAATGTCATACAGAAATAATTATACTTTCGGATTTCCTAAAAGTACAATCATTAAACAGATTAAGCTGTTAGAATATTAAAATAAAAGGTTGTTCTAAATTTTTAAATACAAGTAATGCTTGTTTTAATCATACTGCTGTCAGATCTAATGGCATCAATAAAAATTAAGGATGCACATTCACAATCAATTTCAGAGGTAAAATACTCATTGTATCAGGTGCTAGCAGAAGCAATGCCACTCTTGCAAAAGAAGAAATAAAAACAAACTGGTTATTTACCGTGTTAGTCTCACCAACATGAACTGTGTCCTTTAAAATATAATTTTTCCACAAAGTGTAAATATAACCACTCTCTAAAGAAATCAGCATGATTACTGTATTAAAAAGCATCTATTTCCACAAAATCATTATATTAAGTAGCAAACAAATGTCTTTATCCCTTCCGTTACCCTCCCCCTAATTAATTAAAGATTGGCACAGTCTAAGAACTAAATTTATTTTCAATTAAAATAAGTCCGTATGTCATGATAATTTTTTGTTACTATTTCTAATGTGCCAAACAAAGGTTTGCTATTAGCATTGAACATAGTAATCAAAACAAATCCTTTAATTTTCAATAACTGTAAGGATACTTGAAGACTTGTTCTCCTAGCAAGGTACTACCTCAATGGTTAATCCTATTAAGAACTGAGCCATGCACTGCGACTAAATCCTCTGGGGAATTTGAGGAATCAAAGGCTTACTGCACACTTAGAAGGCAAGGACTTTTGTAAAGGGCTCTATTATATGAGGAACAAAAGAATACCACTTGTGTACTTAAATATCATCTGCTTTTCCTTCCAAAATACTCCATTTTTAAGTAAAGATATGTGATTTAAATGTATTTAGAGTTTAGCTTTTGGCACCACTCTCGTTTCTGAGTAGAAGTGCCATCTGTGGGCCCCATGGCTCACGCATAATGATATGCTTACAAGCTGCTTCCCTTTTCTGCACAATGTACCCTTTTCACTTTAACATACATTTTCCATAAATTTTTGAATAACAAATTGGGCTGTGAAGTTTGTTGAAACGGGGCAAGGGAAATGCCTGTAGGCTAGAAAGCGGCGATTTTACTAAAGAAATTGGTGCAATGGAAAATAGCTACTCCACCTGCCCCCACCCCAAACACCTATCTTGAGCTGTGATCCTTTAAAATTGCAAATTAAAAACTTCTCCCCTCCATATATTAGGTCTGTACATTAACTTGGGCGAAGAGCCCACATGCTTGCCATCCATTACACCTGCTGGGTGACAAACAGATGAGAGTCATCATGCAGACTCCCAACGTTTGATCTCCTGATATTGCCAGATGTCCCCCATTTACATTCAAACATAACCACAGTCATTAATGCAACTAGCCCGGCTGGCATTTAATAGGGGGAAAAAGTGGAATTCTAATCTAAAATCCTAACTATCCAAAGCTTTCAGGATGTGAGCGTATCTACTATTAAATATGCTTCAATGTGTCTAACTTTCTGGCTATTAAGACAACTGATTTCATTGTAGGACTGAAAGCTGGTACAGATGGGCAGATTTTGCTCGTATTTCAAGAGAAGACCTGCATTCTGCACTTTTAATTTAAACAACAAAATTTACATTCATATTATCTGCTATACTCTTAAATACAGTAAGAACAATCTTGCTTGTTGGTTACAATTCAAATACACCACTTAGTAAAAATTAGTAAATGGACAACAAAAGTCAAAGAAGCCATGGGAAGAGTAAATCTTAATTTCTTCCTTGCCTCATAAAACTGCTTACTGATGAGGGTCAACTGGAGAACTTAAAGCAAAAGATCATCTGCACAGGTGTCACTCCACAGCCCCTGAATGAGACTCCAAGGGTATGACCCAGGAATTTGAAAACATCCTTGTTAACTCTCTTGAAATCAATCCTAGACCTTGAGCATATCCTGGCAGCATGTTCAGGAACTATTCATGAGAACATGACTTAACAGCTTGACTTTCTGAGACTTTCTTTTCCATTCTTTGTTTTACACAGAAAATATTTATAGTGTGTCTACCCTGTGCCTGGCACTGGGCATTTGGTATACACAGAATCCCTAAGACACCAGGATTTATCTCTGCAGAGTCAATACATGGCTCTAGGTACAGACAGAAGGCTGCCTAATATTATGAGGGCAGAGAGATTCTTATACACAAACTAAAAGGAATGAAAAAACCCGGAAATACTTTCCAGAATTTTACAAAGTGTCTACCAACTGGACACTTCAAGATCTGGGAAGGAAGAAACCACTAGGCCTCCTACAAAAGGTATTAGCATCTATGCCCAGGAGGGACTCTGACTTGTTTAGGGGAAGAAGATTGAATTTAAGCATTAAGGAGGAAGCTGGGAAGACTGTAGCTTCTTTCTGCATTCCTTCCTTTATTTGCACTAGAATCAGTTTAGAACTTCTCCCTTCTTCTGGCTTCCTCTCCCTCTGTAATGAAAATATTCTCTTCAGTGAGGATGTCGTTGAGCCGCTGTCCTGGACCCCCGTCACTCTCTCCCTCTCCCTGTTCCATCTTCCTTGTCTCCCTTACTGCTGTGTAAAATTATTGTGTTCATTTGTGTATCTGTCTCTTATCTGTCTCCCTATATCAGAGCAGAGGCCTTGCCTATCATTCACCTGTTCCCAGGACCTAGAAACACACCTGGCATGAAGTGGGTATCCAAATATGTGTTGAATCAATAAATTAATGAACAAAAAAATAGTTACACTTAAAATTTCTTGATCCCTTCTATCACCATGCATGGATTTTTTTTTTTTTAATGTATCTTCTTGGATTTATAGTATTAGTGATTTTTTTCATTGGAAACCCAACCTGATTCTCTTCTAAGATTATTTTGGCCTATCTGTTATCTAGCTTTATTCATTGAGGATGTTTACACTTGGACTCAGTTCAGCAGCAATCCATTTTTATGCAAGCCCAATATATCTTCTGCCCATCTCTCCTATAATTTATAAAATATCCTATTGCCCCTCAGCAGGGACAGAATTCCAAACCTTACTCAAATCTTACACCACCTACTAAGGAAGAACAACAACAAAAATCCCCTCAAAGGAAAAGTACTTGAGGCATTTCTGTTTCAAGGTCAAGGCAACAGAGGAAAAACATAGGCTATCAACTCAGAATAAGAGGAATTAAACAATGAAATCACTGATTTAAGGCTTTTGACAACAATGGCAAAATATTAAATTGGGCTTAAAATTACTAAGTACTATCAGGCCACTTTTACTTGAGTTTTTTTCTTCTGCTGCTCAGCACATCCCTGCAATTTCATGGCACCTACTAATAGAAAGTGAGCTCAGATTCTATTGACAGTTTCATGACAAGTCATACTTCACCTTCCATTGTCCAGTCTTCTTAGCTGTTCATTATCTTGACTGCTGTGCCTACAAGATAATGATACACTCTGCTTCTACCCCTGACTGGAACACATTTTTGCTCCAGGGTTCCTTTTAATTGAAACACACTGTCGGTATTACTGTTTTTGGTGCAAAAGTAAACACATTTAACACAAGAATTCAGTTTGTATTTGCTTCACCAATAGGAAGTGTGTAAAAAGTCACCTGCCTCTAGAAAAGTGACTGGATGATTCTTTTGAGACATTAATATTTTTACTCTTTTCTTTTACTTTCATTACCATTTGTCACTTCTGGGGATGTGATAATCAATTATCTCTGAGAAAAAATATTATGACCATCCTTACCATTTCTCTGTGTGTCCCAGACCCGCTCAGGAAGTACTGAGTAATGTTTCATCAACTCTTAAGCATAAAATTGACTGAAAATGCTTTAACACTTAAAAAAAGGGGTGTAATAAATTGTGCCTGTTAAATGATCTGTGTCCATTGTAAATCCCATTAAGTAGCCACTGATTGACTAGAACAGAACTGCCCAACTTCAGGATTAGCAGCAGCTGAGCATGGCTGAGATGCTGCTCCTGTCTAGCAGAGGTTCTCAGAATTTGAACTCTTTCAAGAAAACAAGCGAATTCTTTCTACCAGCAAATATATTTCAAAAAAATAACTACAAGTTATTTATAAAAGAGGATTAGGGTTTATTTTCTCACTGTCTGGCATAAAGGAAAAAAAAAAGGATGATGTGCTAACCATATAAGAACCATGACATGTTAAAACACTGTGTGTGTCTTCATTTTATTCCATTCAATTGACACAATCATATCTATGAGGTTAGAATTCCCACCATTCCTATTTTAAGATGAGAACATCTAGGCACAGAATTATTGAACATCATGTCCAAGGCCATACCTTGAATCTGGATCTGATACCAAACCCCAGGTTCTTAGCCACCACTGTTCTGTGATGCCTATTCTCTGAGTCCTTTGTTTTGTTTTTTTAAGATTTTATTTATTTATTTGACAGAGAGAGAGAGACACAGCGAGAGAGGGAACACAAGCAGTGGGAGTGGGAGAGGGAGAAGCAGGCTTCCCGTGGAGCAGGGAGCCCAATGCGGGGCTCCATCCCAGGACCCTGGGAATATGACCTGAGCCGAAGGCAGACGCTTAATGACTGAGCCACCCAGGAGCCCCATCTGATTTCTTTTTAGTTAAAACAGAACAGCACTCTAATGAAGTCACCTAACGACTGTCATGTATTCTTATAGTAAAAATTACATGGATTTAAGTTTTGAAAATATAAAATGGACTCACAAATTACTCAAAATTCAGGTTGACCTAAGATATATTTGTTAGTATTCCTTCCATTTATAAATTGTCACATTACTTGTCTTTATCACTAGCCAACACACTGCGTGTTTTTTGTTTTCTGGGGGTTTTTTTGGCACTACATATTTGGGAAAGAGGAGAAGAGCATTTACTCTCTCTTCCAGGAGATTAGCACAATATGTGTGTATAGCAGGGGAGGGGCTAGGTGTATACGAGGACATGGAAGGGATTAATTATTTACCACCCTTAGAAGTAAAATGGTTCTCAAATGTTAAAATGCAAATGAATCTGCTGGGAAAATTTTAAAATATCACATCAGTAGGCTTTCCCTAAGAGATTCTGATTCAATAACTGTGGGGTAAGGTCCAGAAACTGAATTTTTAACAAGCAGCAACAGGTGATTCTACTACAGACAGTTCATACCTGTGTTGTCCAATATGGTAGCCAGTAAGTTTCTAAAATGCAGCTAGTCCAAAATGACATGTATTGAATGTAAAAAAATACACACTGAATTTCAAAGACTCAGTATGAAAACTGGGATATGAAATATCTTATTAATAATTTATTTTGATTATGTGTTAAAATTATAATGTTTTAGATATATAACTTTAATAAAACATATTACTAAAATTAATCTCATGTATTTCTTTTTATTTTTTTTAGTGTGGGTACTATACAATTTTAAATTATATGTGTAGCTTATATTGATATTTCTATTGGACATTATATTTCTATGTGGACTTATTTTTCTTTTGAGCAACATTGTTTGATACTTTCATTCCCAGGCAAAGGTAGTAAAAGAATTCTAAATTAAGACCAGGACCAAGTAACATATAACAACAATTTTAGTATGTAAGATTTCTTTGAATATTTTTAGAAATTTGACAAAGATATATGCATCAACTAAACTGCCACATTAATAAATTTCTACATCAACTTTAATTTTTTAGTGAAACAAACAAACAAAGCATTAACTATCCTTAACCAGCATTCAATGATTATCAAATCCCATGTGTGGTTGGTGTTTGCTTTAATTTCCTTGAAGCATAATATATGTATGTTTGTATATTTGTATTATGGACACTGTTTATACAGCCCACCACAAAGTATGACTTTTCATTTTGTGCCCCATTCACAGAATAATAGAAACATTTGTCAAGAAAAGTGTTAAGTATAATCCAGTATTATTTTAACTGGCAATAACTATATAATGAGATAAATAGATTTGTATGGGTGGGTGGGAACATAATCACCCTTGCTAATATTCTCTCTATGACCAAGGTATTATGAATTCTAAAGAGCTGACATAAATTAAAGTTTCTGAAATCAACATGTTATGAATGACTATCTATATTCCTAAATTATCCATTATTATTCTACTAAAGTGAGGTCCATACATTTATTTCATAGAATTTTATATGGTTTAATGATGATAAGCAAATTTCAATCTTGACTTTCCCGACTTTTATGCTATATATACTCATATTCTGATGATGGATTATATTACAGGCCCCCAAACATTCTCAGTTCACAGTACCCTTAGTGTCTTGGTGATGTTTTCACGGTGCCCCTAGGGCAAGAGAATTACATAACAGTTCCAGTTATTCAGTAGTTAGGCCCAAACAACTTAATGGTAGTCGTTTAGGTGGATGTTTCTAGCTTTCTTTTAAATGTTTAAGATAGCTCATAGATTCCAAGTGAGTTTGCTGAGGTTCACAGTTACTCCAGCCCAGTTTGAAAACTGTATGACTGTATAGTTTTAAATGGTCTAGAAAGTAAAAGGCAAAATTTTAAACCTTCTAAGGGAAAGAATACACCTAATACTAATAGCTATTTAAAGCTTTGTTTCTTTTAACACATTTTAATTATTAGAGTTTATAAAAGTCATCATATATTGCACCACTGGATAAGTGACATTTAGCATAGACGGTATCAATCAGTTGACCAATCAACAGGTATATATAGAATATTTATTATATATTCAAGTCAGTACTCTCAAATATCTTATATCCTATAATTCATCTATAGATATATCTTAATGTCATGGCTCTCTCAAATAGGGGTCTCAAATGATTAGTGTCCTCTAATTTTTTTCTATTTATTTTATTTATTGTTATTATTATTCATTAACATATGATTAAAATTTCTTGTGATGGTTAAGGCATTTTATGAAATTCTGAAAATACAGTATTTTCAACAAAATGTTGCTCTCATATTAAGAGCACAGATAGAGGTCATTACTCAAATAATGATAGCCTCAACAAAAATTAAAAACTGACTCAACTTCCAGTTTCTTTTCTGGTGTATAATTTCTTTAGTAACCACTCTGTTCTGACAACAAGTAAAAACTGAACAAACTGAAAAATCACATCTCTTCTTAGATATATCAGAGAAATAAGGTCAAAGGCAAACCACTGCCCTCAAATATTGGAAAAACAGAGAAGTGGATACAGAGAATCACAACTTACCAGAGCAGAAACCCACAATTAGAAACCTCTATGGGAACCAGGGCCAGGATAAGAAGAGCTAACTGAAATTAACAAATTGCTGGAGACAGTGTGGACAAGTCTCACAGTTGAAAACTCCAGGGGCACTCAGTCATAAAGAGTCTCACACACCTTTGTGAGTTTTACCTCTAGGAGCTCTATCAGGTTCTCTCAGTGAATACAGGAGAAAAATTTCCTAGCGCTTCTAGCAAAGGAGAATTAAAGGAACCATTTTGAAATATGCCAGAGCATTCTATAATTTTTAACAGGGCCTGATCTCAGGAGAAAGTATTTTACCAGAGCTTAACCTGACAGGTATTTATCAGAACCTAATTTATCTGTAGGAAGGGAAAAACCAATTCCAGTTCCCTCCAGCCTTCCATTGGGGGAAGAGAAATACCCAACTCCAGCCTTCACAGGCTTCCACATGAGAGAAGGGAAATATATACCTCAAGCACCCTCTAGCATCCTGTTCCACCAAGATGGGAAAACTGAGAAGCACTGACGAAGTTCAGAGTCCCAAGTTTACTGAGACCTAATCATAGGACTACAGAACACTCTCCCTCCTCTTAAATCTTACCACTACACTATTAAAGATCTATTTACCACTATCCCTTTTACCTAGCACATCATGTCTGCCTTTCAACAACAACAAAAAATTATAAAGCATACTGAAAGGTAAGAAGCATACTTTCAAGAGATTGAACAGGTATCAGAACCAAAGTCAGATATGGCAAGAATGTTAGAATTATTAAACCATGTTTTTTTAAAAAAAATATATACGATTAATATGCTAAAAGTTTTAATGGAAAACATAGACAATATGCAAGAATAGATGAATAATGCACGCAAAAAGGTGGACATCCTAAGAAAGAATTGAAAAGAAATGTTAGAAATAAAAAACGCTAACATAAATGAAGAATGCCATCGACTGGCTCATTACTACACTGGACACAACTGAAGAAAGAATTTTTAAACTTGAGGATATGACAACTGAAACTTCCAAAATTAAAAAGCAAAGAGAAAAAAAAGACTAGAAAAAATAATGAACAGAATATCTAAGAATTGTGGGACAATTAAAAAGGCATAACATATGTGTAATGGGAATAAAAGGCAAATAGAGAGAAAAGAACAAAAGCAGTACTGGAAGCAACAATAATTAAGAACTTCCCCAAATTAATGGCACACACCAAACCACAGATCCAAGAAACTCAGAATATACCAGACAGAATAAATGCCCAACAAACTACACTTAAGCATATAATGCTCAAACTTCAGAAAATCAAAGATAAAGAAAAAATCTTGAAAGAAGCTAGAGGGAAGGAAAAAAAAAAAAGAACTTTACCTACAGAGGAGCAAAATAAGAATTTCATCCAACTTCTCCACAGAAACCATGTAAGCATGAATTGGAGTGAAAAACTTGATGTTTTACGAGGGAAAAAAATAATACAGAATTCCATACTCTGCAAAATTATCCTTCAAAAATGAAGGAGAACTAAAGACTTTATCAAATAAAAATTGAGAGAATCTGTTACCAGTAGATCTGCTTTGTAAGAAATGATAAACAAAAGAAATGTTTCATAGAGAAACAAAAGTATATAGGTTAGAAACTTGGATCTACATAAAAAGCATTAAAGAATTAATAAATGAAAATAAAATAAAAAATTTATTGTCCTTATTCTAAATTGATCTAAAAAATAACAGTTTGTTCAAAATAATAATAGCAAAAATGTATTTGATTATATATGCTTTTATATATATATGTATATATACACATATATATGTATTTTGGTCCTTATATAAGTTTATGTATAAGTAAATGAATGACAGAAATGATACAAGAACTGGAGGACAGAATTAGAAATATATATATATATATATATATATATATTTTTTTTTTTTTTTTTTTTAAGGTACTCACAGTACTCATGAAGGGACACAGTGTTAATTGAAAGTGGACTTGGATATGGTAAATGTATATTGCAAACTCTAGGCAACGATTCACTAAAAAAAACAAAAGTGTAAAAAAAAAGCACAATTAATATGCTAAGAAAGGAAAGAAAATGAAATCATGTAAATGTTCAATTAAAACCACAAAATGCAGAAAAATGTGGAAGACAAAGAAATAAAGAACAAGAACAAAAAACAGAATATATGTTAATCTGTATTAATCATTACCTTAAAAGTAAATGGTCTAAATACATAAATTAACAGACAGAAATGGCCAGAGTGAATAAAAAAATAAGACCCAACTATATAGTCTTTACAATATATATATATAATGTAAATATGTGGGAAGATACACCATGCTAACATGCTAATCATAACAAAGTGGCAGTAGTAATATTAATTTCAGACAGAGGAAGAGAAGAAACTTCAGAACAAGGAAGTTATAGGGATAAAGAGGGGCATTACATAATAATAAAGAGATTAATACATTCCTTCATGTGTAGTGCATAACAACAGAGCATCAAAATACATGACAAAAACTGGTTAGAGTTGCAAGAAGAAATAGATTAATCCACTATTATAGCTGGAAATTCAACATCCTTCTAACAGAAATGGACAGATCCAGCAGGCAGAAGATCAGTAAGGATATAGTTCAACTCAACAGCACTATCAATCAACTAGTTAAAATGGACATCTATAGACTACTTCATTCACTAAGAGCAGATTACACCTTGTTCTCAAGCTCACATGGAGCATTCACAAAGATAGACCACATTCTGAGTCACATCCTCACAAATTTAAAAGAACAGAAAACATACAATGTCTTCTCTCATACCATAATAGAATTAAACTTGAAATCAGTAACAGAGAGATATCTGGACAATCCTAAAATACATGGAGATTAAATAAGACAATTATAAATAACACATGGGTCAAAGAAAAAAATCTCAAGAGAAATTGAAAAATAAGGTTGGCCTTTGGACAACACAGGGGTTAGTGGCACTGACTCCTCAAACAGTTGAAGATCTGCATACAACTCTTGACTCCCCCAAAACTTAACTACTAATAGCCAACTGTTGGCTGGAAGCATAAGATAACATAACATAAACAGTTGATTAATACATATTTTCTATATCTATTATATACTATATTCTTACAATAAAGTAAGCTAGAGAAAAGAAAATGTTATTAAGAAAATCATAAGAAAAAAATACATTTGCAGTACTGTATTTGTCAAAAAAAATCCACATATAATTGGACCCATGCAGTTCAAACCCATGTTGTTCAAAGGTCACCTTGATTTTGAATGAAATGAAAATGAAAATTCAGCAAAAACAATGTTTACAGTAAAATTTTAACAATGAATGCATATATTAGAAAAGAAGAAAGATCTAAAATCAATAATCTAAGCTTCTACCTTAGGAAACTATAAAAAGAAGGGCAAATAAATTTCTAAATAAGCAGAAAAAAATTACAATTAGGGCTGAAATCAATGATATTGAAAACAGGAAATCAATAGAGAAAATTGACTAAACAAAAAGGTTGTTTTTGAAAAAATCAATACCAGTAAGCCTCTAGCCAGGCTAACTTAGAAAGTAAGAGAGAAGACACAAATTACTAATATTAGAATGAAAGAGGGGACATCACTACAGATCTCATGGAGATTAAAAAGATAATAAAGCAATATTAAAAACAACACTATGTCCCAAATTTGATAACCTATATGAAATGGACCAATCCCTTGAGATAGACACAATCTGCCAAAACCTGGACACACACAAAAAATACACAATCTGAATAGATCTATCTCTATTAAAGAAATTGAATCCATAATTAACAACCTTCCAAAACAGAAAACTCTACGCCTTAATAAATTCACTGGTGAATTCTACAAAACATTTATGGAAGAAATTATACTAATTCTCTACAATCTTTTCCAGAAAATATAAGCAGAGAAAATACTTTATAACTTATTCTATGAGGCCACCATTACCCTAATACCAGTATCAGAAAAGACATTACAAGAAAAGTACAGTCCAATATTGCTCATGAGCACAGATGCAAAAAGTTCAACAAAATACTAGTAAAATGAATCCACAATATATAAAAAGAATTCATTGTATACCACAATTAAATGGGATTCATCCAGGTATGCAAGAATGGTTCAATCCTCAAAAATCAATTAGTGTAATCTATTATATCGACAGGTTAAAGAAGAAAAATCACACAATCATATCAATAAATGCAGAAAAAACATTTGACAAAACCCAACACTCATTCATGATAAAAACTCTCAAGAAACTAGGAACAAAGGAAAATTTTTTCTACTTGATAAAGAATATCTACAAAAACTCTACAACTAGCATCATACTAATGGTGAGAAACTTGAAGCATTCCCACTAAGATTAGGAACAAAGCAAGGATGTCCCTTCTCATCACTGCTTTTCAACATCATACTAGAAGTCTTAGATAATGCAGTAAGAGAAGAATAAGAAGTTATACAAATTGGAAAGGAAGAAATAAAACTTTGTTCACAGATGACATGATGATCTATGGAGAAAACCCAAATGAATCAACAAGAACAAAAAAAATAACCCTCCTAGAACTAATAAGCGATTATAGCTAGATTGCAGAATATAAGATTAATATACAAAAGTCCATCATTTTACCATATACTATCAAATAACAACTGAAATTTACAATTAAAAACACAATACCATTCACATGAGCGTCCCCTCCAAAAAGTAAAATCATTAGGTATAAATCTAACAAAATACGTACAAGGGCTATATGAGAAAAATTACAGAGTTCTGATTAAAAGATACCAAATAAGAATTAATTGAATGGGGAGATATCCCATGTTCATGGGTAGGAAGACTCAATATTGTCAAGATGTCAGTTCTTCCCAACTTGTTTTACAGAATCAATGGAATTCCAGTCAAAATCTTCTCATTAAGTTACAGTAATCAAGACAGTGTGGCATTGGTGAAAGAATAGATAATTAGATCAATGGAACGGAATAGAAAATCCAGAAATAGACTCATATAAATGTAGCTAATTACTCTTTAACAAGGGAGCTAAGGCAATACAACAGAGCAAAGACAGCCTCCTCAACAAATGGTACTGGAACAACTGGACCTCACATGGAAAAAAATAACCTAGACACAGACCTTACTCCCTTCAAAAATTAACTCAAAATGATCATTGAACTAATGATAAAACACAAAACTATAAAACTCCTAGGCTTAGTGCAAACCTAGATGAACTTGGGTATGACTATGACTTTTCAGATACAACACTAAAGGCATGATCCATGAAAGAAGTAATAAGCAGGACCTTATTAAAATTAAAGACTTATACTTTATGAAAGGCAGGGTCAAGAGAATGATAAGTCACAGGGGGAGAAAGTATTTGCAAAAGACACACCTGATAAAAGACTGTTATCAGAAGTATACAAAGAACTCTTAAAACTCAACAGTAAGAAAATGAACAACCTGATTTAAAAAAAATAGGAAAGGGCCTGAACAGACACCTCACCAAAGAATATATACATTGATGACAATAATATATATATATAGATGGCAAGTAAGTATATGAAAAAATGTTATATATATACATCTATATATGTATATTACATATATATGTATAGATGTGTATATATATAGGTGTATATAATATATACAGATATATATAGATGGTAAGTATATATAAATATATACGTATATAATATTATACATATATAATATTATAGATGTATATAATATATAGAGATGTATATAATATATAGAGATGGCAAGTAAGTATATGAGAAATGTCCAATGTCATATGTCATTAGAGAATTGCAAATTAAAACAATGAGATAGCACTACTCCTATTAGAATGCTGGTGAGAATACGGACAATAGGAAATCTAATTCACGCCTGCTGTAAACACAAAATGGTACAGACACTTTGGAAGACAGTTTATCAGTTTCTTACAAAACTAAACTTATACTCACCATATGACATTCACACTCCTTCATATTTACCCCAATGAACCAAAAACTATATCCACACAGAAACCTGAAACGAATGTTTACATCCGCTTTATTCATAACTGCCAAAACTTGGAAGCAACTAGGATGTCCTTTGTAGGTAAATGGATAAATGGTGGTTCATCCAGACAATGGAATATTATTCAGCAGTAAAAAGAAATAAGGTATCAAGCCATGGAAAAACATAGAGGAAAGTTAAATGCATATTACTAAATGAAAGAAACCTATCTGAAAAAACTTCACACTACGTTCCAGAAAAGGCCAAACTATGAAGACAGTAAAAAGCTTAGTAATTGTCAGGGGTTAGTGGGGAAAGAGGGATGAAAGGCAGAGTACAGAGGATTTTTAGGTCAGTGAAACTATTCTGCATGGTACTATAATGGTGGATACATGTTATTATACATTTGTCAAGACCCATAGAATGTCAAACACTAAGAGTGAACTCTCATATAAACTACAGACTTTGTGTGGTAATAGGTCAATCTAGGTTCATGGAATTTTAACAAGTGCACTCCTCTGATGTGGGAACTTGATAGCAAAGGGACACTATACATGTGTGGGGACAGGGAGTTTATGGCAACTCTCTGTACTTTACGCTCAATTTTGTTGTGAAACTGAAATTGCTCTTAAAAATAAAGTTAGCTAACTAAAACAAATAAACAAAAAAACCTCAGCTCTGACTCTCAAAATAAAGTGCTACACTTGGGAAACTTGGGAATACCAAAGTTACTCAGGCAACCCTACAAAATGATGAGGTGGTTAACATAAAAGATAAATACCCTGTTGTTTAAAGTGGATGGAAAAATTGATATTTCCAACCAAGTAAGAATTCCTAATGGTGGAAGAGTTCATGGATAGACATGGGTGGTAGTTTAGAGCTGATATTTTTGAGGTTATAACCAGTTTAAATTGGGACATTAAATAAAATGTATTTGGAGGAAAAGAGGTGTGACCCCCTCAGTCACTTCTAACACATACAAACATCCCCTCCAAAAGTGAAGCCATTCATTGCACAAACATTGAGTAAGTGGCTACTATGTATAAGACATTGTACAAGAGCTTCAGGGAATGAATGAGATGTAGAACCTTCTGACAAGGATCGTGGAAGCTAATAGGGAAATGTCACGTGTAGAAGAAAAAAACACATTTTGTAAGTCTAAATGTAAAGGAAAATAAAGTATATAGTAAAGGAAGCCAATGCTGAAGAAAAACTTCTGTCTGGGAAAGAGGTAGCATATGGACTGAGTCTTGAAAGATGAAAAAATCACCAGGTGGAAATGGGAAGAAAGGGAGAATTCTACCAGAGGGAACAGCATGAAGTAAAGGGAGTGAGAAAGGGGTCCTGTTCGAAGGACTAGAGTTTGGCTGGGATGTGAGGTATGCAAATGAAAGTAGGTAGAAGCCAGACTGTAGAATTGTAAATGGCAGTTTAGACTAGAGTCAATCAACACTGAGGAAGGAGGTTTGGAACAATTTTAAGCAGAGGAGGATAACATGATTCTCAATGAGCTTTAAAAAGATCTAATCAACAGGACTTTGATGAGATAAGAGAAGAGGGAAGGGGGTGATAAAAACTATCACCAAGAGTGCCCAGGAGAATTAATAATGCTTACTTAGAAAAAAAGTCAGAAAACTCACGTCTGGACTTAAAATGTAAAAGCTACATACACAGTACCATCAATGTAGCTGCAATTCTGAGAGGAATGAATATTTCAAAGCCTGATAATCCAGTAACCTAGTATAGTATATCACCTTAAGTGAATTACGAAAGTTTATTTTCTGTAACAGAAATGAACTATAATTTAAATAATTCATCATTTTATAAAGTGTATTTTAAATGCAGCATATTTGTTGTATCATACACTACAATGCTCTTTCAAAGGAACTTTTTAAAATAAAGCACCACCAACTCTTCTGTATGTGGAACACTGTTAAATTCCAGCTCTGCTTTGAGCATAATTAAGTACCCATAACACCATAAAACTTTTATTAAATTACGGTGTTGGGAATGAAATGTAAATTTATCTTCCAATATGATGTTGGCATTTCAACCTTTTTTTTTTCAGCCTGAATATCATTAATAGTAAAAGTTCAGGGAGTAAGTAAAACTGAAGTATTGGGTGGAATTCAAGGTGTCACATAATCATAAATGTTAGTGTAATTCTATTCTTGGGGTATTCTCCATCTCTCCTCCTCTACCTATTTTCTAAATAACCATCCTTGATATAGTTGATGATTATAAAAGAAACCGTTAAGACGGGGTTAAAATGCAAAGCATCATCTATAAATGAGTTTTATATTTTGTCATAATATATGGAGGACATAAGTGGCTGTATCTGTCAACTGTTCACGCTACAAATTATTAAAAAATATACATATTACAAACAGAAGATATCCATTCAAGCTCAAAAGCACAAAGGAAATGCTGCAAGGAAAATAAAGATGTCTCCTAGCACACAGAGAGAATAGAGAAATCTATTTGTGCTTCAAATGAATTGAAAAAATAAAAATATATGATCTTTTATTTGCAATACAGAAGGCACACGGGCAAAAATCCTGGAATTCTGCTACTCGCAAGGCATGATTGACTACTTTGAATTAAAAAAAAAAAAAATGTTTTGAGAATGTCCTACCTGAAAAGAGAAATCTCTCCCTGTTAGGAAAGGGAAAACTGCTTTCATTTCATAAAATCCACATTGCCCCAATATAAAAAGCTGCCAATGTAAATATGTTCAGGGACAATATCTGTCTAGAATATGTCATGAGCAAGCAGAAGTTTTTCTCACCTTATCTGGGTTCCCTAGAGATCTGACCCAAAGAGAATGTGGATCGAGTTTTCCATTTTGTTTCACATCAGGGTCTCCTGAGAAGCAAAGACCTGGAAAACCATAGCCACAATATCCAAGGCATGATTCAAGTTGATGTCCTAGTAAAGGAAATATATACTCCCAAGCCTTTTTATTTTTTTCCAACCCACCATTCACTCCAAATGATAAAATCACAGGCTCAAGGAAAATCACACCTTAAAAAAAATTGTTTGTGTTGGCTGTTCTCTTAGAGAAGTCGAGTTTTCCTGGAAAGTTAACATTCCTTGTCAGAGAGAAAATAAAAATAAATGTGGCACAGGAAAAGATGACATTTGAATCCAAACAAAAGTTTGCCTTTTGCTTTTTTATTTTTTTTCTTTTCTCCTGATCATACACTGATGTGCTAAGGAAAACATTCCCAATATAGCTTCCCATAAGCCCTTTGGAGTGGTTCACATATATAGTCTTTCCTAGGGAGGTTCACTTGCAAACCCTTGTCAAAAAAGGAACAAATATGTCATGTGAAAACTGTGCGTTGGTTAGAGGAAATGGATCAACACAGAGGCCACAGGGGGAAAAGTGCCAGTGGCTTATTTATTGAATGATTCAATGTTTTAGACAAGGAAAGATTGAAGTATGTCTCATGAGCTGAAACCACCTTCAGGCTGACAAACTTCCACCTACAGAACTTAAAAACATTACTATATGATATATTACATTCAGAGTCCAATTATAAGTGTCTTTGCTTAAACCCTGGTCAATTAATGCTTCGACTGGTTATTCCAGTGGCATCAGTCTACCTCCCTTCTTGCATTTACACTGCACCTGGACAAATGTATAATATTCACTAATGGCAGTGACACTAAACATTTCAGCATAAAGAACTATGTGGACAGAATATAAGAGGAGCCTCCAATATTCTTGTGCTAAATTCTGAGCAGCATCCCCTCTCCACTGGATTCCTGCACTGACCTCAATAATATGTTTCCCAAGTGGCAGTACTGCCTTATTCTCATCCATTGTCCACATTGTCCACTCTCCTTCTGCTTAAATTCTTTAATGATTCTTCAATGAGCATGGATGAAATCAAAACCCCTTATCATAAGGCTGCTCAAGGTATGGTGCCTATCTTCTGGAATCTTCTCTCTACCAGCTCACACCCTCAAACTCCATGTCCCAGGTGTGGAGGCTTCAAATTTCCCATGTCATTTCACCTTTGTCTCTGGGTGTTTGTAGCATGCTATTCCCTCAGCCTGAATACTCTCCTCCTCCATCACAGCCCCAACTTGGCTCTCGTGACCTGATAACTTTAATTCATTCCCATCTCATCCTATGCTTGCTATTATTTTTATACCATAAACTGAAATAATTTGTCAATTTTCTCTTTCATTATGAAGACTAATAGTTGCTAAAGACCACCTAGCATAGTATTTGGCACACGGAGAGACTGACAAAAATACTTTGAATGAATAAATGGCTGAAAAACAAGTCATCTAGCTCCTTGGTTAAAGTCAAATTGTTACAAAAACATTCAGTATGTTGAAATCTGAACTTGTGAAGACATGACAAAATTAGGGGTAATTATCATATGTCCTCAGGTTTAATAAGCATTCAATAAATGCTAGTAGCCACCATTATCATTTATATTACAAAAGCATTTATGTTCTAGAAAGTTCTTCACAACTCTTATTTACTTTCTACTGCAAATTCATATAGATTATCACTTAAAACTTGTTAAAATAGGGGAGTCTGGATGGTTCAGTCGGTTAAGTGTACAACTCTTGATTTCAACTCAGGTCATGATCTTAGGGTTGTGAGATCGAGCCCCATGTAGGGCTCCGCGCTGGGCATGGAGCCTGCTTAATATTCTCTTTCCCTTTTGCCCCTGCCCTTCCCACCTTCCCCCTCTCTAAAAAACAAAACAAAACAAAACTTGTTAAAATAAATGTAGTTTGATGTATGTACATTTCTTGCAAAAGCAGCTTTATTTAAATGAAGGAAATTTGTAAGGACAAGAGAACTCTCAGTTAACAAATCATATGGTTACATAGGATTGTAACAAAAAATATCATTAAAAGAACTCACCTATAACTCTATCTATGTAGAAAACAGGAAATTTGAGGACAAAAGGCAATGATGAAAACTCCCAAATGCTCCACAAATAACTTAAACCTAGTGGTGTACATACATGTGGTTTGCATGTCATTTTAATAAAAGTGCCTAGAGGGCAATGATTTGCCATATTTTTCTGGATCTGTGTAGCAAGCACTGCACATGTGTGGGTATTACTTGTGGGTAAGCACTATTTACTCTACAAATAAATTACTATGTAGCTTACATTGTTAGGGTCGCAGGATAGCCCTATAGCTTAAAAGACTGAAATAACCATGCATTTATCTTGTCACTACAGGTACTTACAGTGTAATTACAAGGTCAACAGTTACTATGTAATTACGTAGTTTCAACATTGTGGTTCTTAAAAAACAAAACAAAAAAACTACACTGTTCTCCCAGTACCTGCTGAGAACCCCTATCTCTGCTCCACCATCCTCACTTGTAAATTTTAAATAGCCACAAATAACAGTTTTAAAGGAAAATAAATCCAAGCATCTTCATTGGAATAATAGCTGTCTTAGAATTACTATATAATGGTAGCACTAAGACTTCAGATATCTTCTTGTCCAATGCACTCATTTTCTTGGAAGAATTTTTTTTTAACTTCTTACAATTTCTTATCCTAATTTAGGAAGAATTCAAGATAAAAAGTACCACAAATAGGAATTTTTGTTTAGCAGCCACAATTTTATAATGGTTGCTTACGTATACATAGTAATGAGATGTGATACACTTTCAAAAGGGTCAATTTCCTGGTTTAAATTTAAAAGAAAATAGTACTCAATCTTAACTTACAATATATCTCTCCTAAAATTTCATTCTTCTGCAGTTCAGATCCTAAGTTCATTTCTGTGGTCTGATTAATATTGGTATCAGATTTGCGTATGATTTTGTGGTTGGTCCTGTGTATGTATGGTGTGACTTTTCCAATGTATGGTGATTCGGAAGTCATGAATTTCATCAACGCTTAGAAAACCCTTCAAATTCTTTCCCCCCTTTATTCATAGAAGCAGAAGGACACTGCTTTGATAGTCAATATTTGAACAACTCATTCCAAATTTATTATAGGTTACTATCATACAGAGAATAATAAAGAATTTTTTAAATTACTTTAGCTCATAAGAATGGGCTGATAGATATTCCATCAATGTTATGATTCCCTTGGATGGAGAAATGCTAAATGCTAACCCAAACAGATTTTAAAACCATAATTACTCGGTAAACAAGGGAATCATAGCCAAATAATTATTCATGAATACAGATTAAATTCTTCTAGATTTTTTTTTAATTTCTTATTGAATTCTTCTATCTGTGGCAAAGCCACGGAGCATAGCATCATCAGAGTGACATTGCTTCTTCAATATACTCTACACAAAAAGAGCAAGCTGTATACAGGTTTTTGCTATAGTGTCTTTCTTCTTTCTCTCTCCAGTGATGAGGCACAGATAAGTTATCCAACATTAGTGTGTGTGCATCATATTAAGAGGATGCATGTTTCCTGATACAGTGATTCTTCGGAAAGTAAAATCCAAGCAATCACCGTAAGGAATATCACCACACAAATAGTTCTCACAACTAAAGACTTACTATAAAGAGAAACCACAAGCAAGGAAAGCACACTCTAGGACAAATGGGGATAAATCCTGCTCAGAAGAGAATCTCAGGATAAGTGATTGTCGGAATCTCAAGAGAAAAATGTAAACTAGCCTTTCTCTTATCACCTAATAAAACCAAGAATTTCCCTTAAATAGTTGCAGGATTTACCTTCCTCATACCTACTAATAATTGATTTGCATATGAAGAGTTTCTTCTTTTCAATAGTTCCAAAACGAATTTGAACTCTTTTTTTGTAAGTCTCACATTATAAATTAAGAAAATGAAATAAGGCATCTTGAGGATACATCAGAGGTCGAAAAACTCAAGGTAGAGATGAATACCTACAGTAGGATGCTTTTATATTAAAAAAATGATTAAATATATACCAAATTAAGTAGAGAAGCTGAGAAGTGAGTTGATTGGGTGATGAAGGTCAAAGATGACTTTAGTCTTATCTGTGATGTTACAATATTACTTAAAGGAAGAACATTCAGATATTAAATATATAAATAAGAATACGGAAGAGAGTAAATAAAGCAAATTGTAATATAGCATTCACAAAGAAAAACAGAATATTTGTCCATTAGTCTAGAACACAGTTTTCTGCTTTGGTGGTGAGAGGTATACCAACATAGTTTGTTAGAAATCAAAGGACAGACAGAGGGGGCATTTTTCAGCCTGCTTAGTATAGAGATGCATGGAGAAAACTGTAAACAAGGACACTCATATTGACCTTGTAGTTGCTAGAAGTGAGAAAAATGTATATTATTAGTAGCATACTGACCCATAGGATCTGACCAAGAAATGATTCACACTGTATTTATTCCACACTTTAAGTAAGCATGCATTTCAATGACTGCTCTCATTCCATTTTTGGTAGTAATTTTCAGTAAGTAAGAAGCACTGTACCTTTAAGTTTTAAATATAAAAAATGACACTGATTAACCTTTAAAATGGTGCCATTTAATCAAAGCAAGTAGATCTTTAATGGGTTTTAAATGGACTAATAAATCACAAGATTTTTTTTTTTCACCACAGAAATAAACGAAATATTTGAGAAAAACGTCTCATTATACCTCTTAGAGTATTTGTGAGAGAATAGGCATGCGGAGAGGTGACCAGAGTCCACCGTGGTGAAACTCCATGTGACTCTGACTTGGAAGGTGACTGCCTTGTCTTTTTTCTAGTGAGTTCTTTATTTTTTACCTTTTTGCTCTGTGTGCTCATGAACAAGATTTTAAGAGGCTATACTGATATGTTCTAAGGAACTTCGATAAATTTTGCGACTGGAACTAAGAAAGATATAGATGAACTTCATGTTGAAGATAATTGATCTTTCACTTTGGAAGAAGCTGATTGGAGAAGATGAATATGTTTTACTTTCTCCACTCATCCCGCAGCCATCACTAATTCTCCTTAGGCGCAAATGAAAAACCAAGCAACCATCAGTCTCAGAAAGTACGGACTGGACTCCTGATGTCCCATCGATTTTCCTGCTGATGCAGCATTCTGTATGCTCCCCATGGATGAGCAGGTCTGTCTTAGTACTGCAATAGATCCTCCACCTGGCTTAGAGTAGTTTCATGCAAATGAGTTGAATGAATGAACTGGATAAGAAGTGACAGCTACCACTTTTAAGCACTTATAATGTGTTAGGTACTAAGCTGAAAATTTATAGGCATTATCTCATTTAATTCATATAACTCAATAAGGTTTAGATAATTAATGCCACAATTATACAGAAGAGAAAACTGAAGATCAGAGAGATAATAAAACTTGCCCAAGGACACACCTGACAAGGTAAGTCAGGATTTATATTCAGAATAATGCAGTTTGGGAGGGTTCTTCCACGTCACTTCTTCCCCATCAAACAAATCTATATCCATACTATCTGTGTCTGAGGTCTGTAAGTGTGCCTCTCCCTTTTCCTCATCGAAGGCAGCTTCCCATCTGTGTGGTTGAACACACGGTATCCAGGAATGTTCTCCTCTAACTGGGCCCCTCACCTACAGGTTGAGCCTCTCCCATTCTATCATCTTCTTCCCCATCAGTCTCTAAAATGGCTCAAATCTGCCTCTCCCCCAACCTCATTCCTGACCCCTGCATTTTCTCTGAACATCAACTGCTTTGCGCTGGAATAGTTGTCTGTGTTCATTTTGCTCTTCTCCTCTCCTGCCTCTGGATAGATCTCTGCTGCACCATGCCAGGGACTGCCTCTGCTGAAGTCACCAGTATTCCACCAATAGATAAGACAGATGGATACTTTTCAACATTCATCTCACCATGACCTGAAGCTTCTGGTTCTAATGCCTGCTCCTTGAAACATGATGCCCTTATCTTCTGAACTATCAGCCTGCTGGCTCCCCATTCCTTAGCAGGCTTTTTCACCAGTGGTTCTTCCTTTAAATTTCTCAGAAATGGTGGTGGCATTCCGATTCCTTCTTTTCTGCTACTTGTCTAGGCACTACCTGGATGCTCACAAGCTCTCACAGATTTAAACAACATTGTACCAACTGAGGATTCCTTTACCTCATTACCATACCTATTTCTCATCTGAAAACCAGAGCTGTGGATCCCATTGGGTTTTAGACACAATGACTTCACAAATGCATGCTGTAACCTTAAGCTCAACATACTGAAAACCGAGCTCACTGTGTTCTTAACACACTTCCCCACTCTACTTTTCATCTGTATTCCATTCACAGAAGCCCAAATCCTGGATGTCATATTTGACACTTCGATCTTCATGACAGCCTGTTTTTCCCCTTCCAAATAGTTCCTCAGTCTACCAAATTGTCTCTCATAAACCAGCTCACTTTGTTGTTATTCAGGACCTTGTCACTCTTGCCTAGACCAAAGAGGTGGCCTATGTCCTTGGACTCCAGTTCCATTCCTGCCTTGCCCCTTTTAACCAGTCCTCCTCCTCAGTGTCCTAGGAACAGTATTTCTAAAACGCAGATCAGATAATGCTATCTATCTGCATAGGCTTTATACCTGTGTAGGATTTGGCTGTTTTCTCCCTCTTTAGCCCCATCTCCTATCACATGCACCACTGCTCCCATATCTCCTGCATAACTGAATATTCTGAGCAGGCTGTAATTTTTCACATCCCTGGATATTTGCACACTCAGTTTTTTCTTTGTCCACCTCAAATGATCTTATTTTTTGCCGGGAAAACACATGTTTTCTCTTCACTATCTCAGACAAGAATTACCTTCTTGAAACAGTTTTTGATCTTTCCCAGAGGTAAGCACCCTTCTCTTGAATGCATGCACAAATGGCATGAAGCGTCTAGCACTGAGACTTAATATTATATTATTTTTATTTTTACCTGAGTCTATCCACTTCACTAGACTTTAAGATCAAAAGCTACCTTTGCAATCATTTTGGTATTTCTAGTATATAGCACAAGGCCTACCATACTCTAGATGCTTAGTAAATGGCTGTCAAACCCAACTTAACATTTGATGGCTCCAAACCTTCAGTTTTAAGCTCAAGCAAACGGACAGGCAACCTTAATTATTTTGAAAATAATCAGTATGCCTTAGAAGCAATCTAGTCATTGAACAAATGAAATTTACTTTGGAGATCAGTAAATTAGAAGTCAGAAATGTATAATTCCAGAGCTTGTGGTGGAAATGGCCAGCTGTAAGTCCTTGGGCAAATCATCTCATCTCTTCTTTGTTTAAGCATTCCATCTGTAAAGTGAGGTGAACAGGATACTTTCTAAAATCTCTCTAGCTCTTCAGTATCTATTTTGTTACAGGAGGTCATAACCAACTACATAGGGTGAACATTCAAAGAAAAGGACCAAATTGATCTAAAAAAAAAAAAAAGAAAGAAAGAAAAGAAAGAAAAGAGAAAAATGAAAAAAAAGCCGTTTGTTGTAAATAACCAAAGATATTTGTTGAGTAAAAAGACATAACAAATTACTTCCAAAACCATCTTCTCAAAAGTACATATATAACTGAATCTTTTCATACTTAGCTCCAAAAAATCCCCATAAAATTGCCCTGGAAAACAGTCATTTGGCTAGGAAATGTGAGGAAATGTAGGTTTTAATAGATGCATCAAAGATATCTTTCTATCTTTTTCCTCATATTTTCAAATCAAACACACAATCCTATTATCATTCGCAGCTCTAAGTTTCCCCCAAAATATCAAATTTGTCTTTGATTCCACAGATCCTGAATATTTATATGCCTTTCAAGTTGGTATAGTTTACTGAGAAAAGAACATAGCTCAGTCACGTCTATTAAATATTAAGTATTTTGCTGCAAAAGCAGATACAGGTACACAGACGTGTGATTACAGCCTCTAGAGATACAAACAAGATGCTTTTCCCCCCATTTGGTTGCAAATGAGGGGAAAAAAAAGTGTGCTAAAAGAAAACTTGCTTAAGTAACATGGTGAGCAATAATGTGGTGTTAAAATGTGTTTGAAGTTGCATACTACATCCAAAGGAACACCACCATAATTCATAGTGATTAATGTTAATGTCAAAAATATTAAAGAAAGTAATAATGATTTGTATCTTCATGTAATGGGCTATCCTTTCTTTGATCTTTTATTCCCTTTGATCAATGAAATTAATGGACAATAAATTTCAAACCAATAAAAAGAAATTCATCTTCACCCTGCACATCGGTCAGCCTGTGGGAATAACTGCCACATGAGGTCAGAGAGACAAATGCTAAGGCTGGTGTTAAAAAAAGATCAGATAATTTTATGACCATTAATAACATTTGTCGTGCTGCAAGCTCACGCGCAGATAAGAGTAATCCAGTCATCCTTTTGGGCTGAGACTAATTATCTCTGGGTCACAAAGACACCGCTGGACCAGCACAGAGCATGGGTCATTTGTGCACTTTCAGAGGGGGCTTTACTTCCATTTCAGTGGAGAACAAGGTCAGCTGAAGATCTTTAAAAGGCCCTCAAAGCTGAAAAGATTATGGTAACTTCTCCTTCATTTGTAATTTAAAAAAAAAAAAAAAAACCCTAAGCCATAAAACCCATAATTTCATGCATATGCTGAAATTAAAATGGTTTTTTTCCCTCAGATTACTATGGTTGCAAAGTTCGGGTTATGTATTTTGAAGCTGAATTGTTTAAAATATTTTGCTGTTCCTCATGTCTTAGGACCCTGAGCACATTCACAATTTGCCTATTAGGTAATTGAACACGTGGTGGTCAAGGTAAGGATGAATTATGCTCACAGCCAAAAATATCAACATATATGTGGTTTTCTTGCTCAATCCAAAGTATCAGAATCGATTTCAGGAACTCTGCCTCCCTACGGATTTGTGGCGGCTATCGATTCTCAAGACCTTCAGTCAGGTCTGGTGGTATCAATTATGGCCTGCTACAGGTATCTTGCCAACCAAAGGCATCTCATCAGACATCCCTAATGTATTATTTCCACACCTCTAATGAGATCCGGATCTGCACTTACATTAGTGCTCAGTGCCAGATAAATGTTGAATACACCCAGGGAGTGCATGCAGTCAAGGGCATCTTATCATAACCTCAATGCCAATTGCTAAGGAAATGCATAATGTTTACATGGCTCACTATCCATCTACATGCACAGGATTGTTTGTTTATTGTGTTCTGTTCCCCTTTCACTAAGTCCCTGGTGTGTCATGGAAAAGAAAAGGCATCTTATTGGTATCTAATAACCTAAAGGTTACTGAAAACTGACCACCATGTTGCTAAAGCATTCTACTCACAGCTCTCAACAGCAGGAAATCATGATTCTCCTAATAGACTTATAATGTACAGGCACAATTTACTTTCATAAAACTGCAGGGGTATAGCTCTAGTTGGCTTTAGTGTGAGAAAATTCATGATCATCAATAATTTATTTCAAAGATTCATTAAAGCTCAATGTATTTATAGCCGCCTAACTACAGTAAAGCAGGATTAGAAACTGTCAGCGGGGGAAATATTATTCATATAATTTTTAACATGTATTAAAATACACTGTATAGAAATCTATTTTTTTCCCTTCACAGTGTAGGTCATTTAGTCCTCTATAAGGAAAATAAATTGATAGAGAAGAAGATTTTTTCAGAACTGGACGCAGACATGAAGATTACAAGGTATAAATAAACATTTAAGGTCTCAAATGCTTCCCTTAGGTACCTGCTGGCGTTTCTCCTCATAGGAACTCTGGCATCTCACCTCTGTTCTGACAACTCTTTTATTGGCTTCTGTGTTCCTGACCCTAATTTCACAAGTTGACTGCTGTTTACTCTTTTAGTTTAATGTTCAGACTTACAAGGCCATGTATCTGACCTGGGAACTTCAACTCCAGCCTTATATCAGCCCACTTCTAGCTTGCCTAAATTATGTTCATGTCAAGGCTTACCCTCCAAGAATCATCACTGATCCCTGACTTTGGCAGAAGAGAGATCTGAGATGGTAATATAAGTTAGGGATGGTTAGCATTTAAAACTACAAGAAAACTTGAGATCACTCCAGTAGTGGGTTCAAGAAGAATGGTATGAGAAGAACGGTGAGTATAGACAGGTCTTGTAAAGTTCTGCTATAAAGCAGATAAATGGGTGTGGGGGGTGGATTTAGCAAGGTAGGAGTGTAAGACACAGAGTTTTGTTTTTTTTAATATATGAAAGTAATAGCATGTCGGCATGTTTGAAAATACTCTTGGATGAATAAATGAATCCTATAAGTCCTATTTCTTCTTCCAGAGAGAAGGCTGTGTCGTTATGCTGGCAGATGAACTCCTATTTAAACAGCAGATGCAGAAGATTATTAGAGTCTCAATTTGGAGACTAAACCCCCAAGGAGACATGCAAAATGCAACCATGCCTTCAAACATGACTACTCTCAAGGCGTATGATGGTGGAGCATTAACTGAGAAGGTAATCACTTGGGCTTTTCTTTTCTTTTACGATAATGAAAGATTAATTTCTTTATTCAGAAAATTCATTTGAGAACCTTTAGTTATTCTGATTACAGATATGCTTGTAACTTTGGAAAAATAAGTCTTTAAAGTGAAACCAATGGTAACATTGACCTAAGGCTTTACACATCACACATGCACAGATGGTTTTGGTAGCACCAATCAAAATTTGATATTGCTTCAACCTTCTATTTTTGTAATTGACATTATATTCATCTTCTGTTTTGTTTCCACTTGCTACCACAACTGGAAAATCCAGCTGCACAACTGTGGTTCAGGCAGTAGCCATACTGGTCTTAAATGAACACACATCTTACTACCAGTGCTATTTCTGTGAGCATAGGTGCCTAACCTGCTAATTATAGGAGTAACTGCAGAGTAATGATGGTCTGAGGTTCCCCCAGCCAGTGCCTCTTTGATTCACCCTATTAACACCTAAAATCTCAGCACTGGCAAGGAAGCCCACAGTATGAAATCCAAGTTTCTTCCCAATGCAGGGGTCCTCTCTTAACACCCCCTGTATATAGCTAGTTAGTATCTGCTTGCAAATATCGAGAGAGGAGCTCTCTGTAATAGGAACACCTAGTTCCAGTATTTAAAAACAGCTCTGTACATTTCAAAGTTGTAATTTAGATTAGTATATAATCTCTCTCCCTGAAATGCTCCTAGTTTGATTCTGTGAACACATACAGAATTAGAGTCCTTCAAACATGATATATGAAGACACATACCAAGTTCTCTTTACATCTTTCATTTTTACAGGCTAAATACATGCCTTGCCCCTATACCTGTTCTTCAGATGGCAAGGATCTCAGATCCTTTATCATCCTGTTACCTTCTCTTGATGTTTACATCTCCCACTGAATTTCTCCACAGCCAGATTTGGGCTTCATTTCCACAGCAAAAGAGACAAAAAGTAGATACCAAATAAAGCTTGAGAATGTCAACTCCAAGGAGATTCTAAACTGTTTTGCTGAAAGCAAGTCTCATCACTAAGTTTATAGTCTTAGTTATCTCCAAAAGCAAAAAAGGTAAATGTCAGGTTTAAAGACTAGAACTATGCAAGGTGAAGGTGAAAGAACACTGATCTTGACCACCACCTCCATTCACACCCATTTTTATAGGGATGGCTATTCTCTCTCCTTTAAGGACTATCTACCCCAACCCCATGGCTTTTCCAATTACTCTCAGATAATGAAAGTCCTTAAGTCACTCTTAGTTAACAAAAATGCTCTTCTTCCATAATTAAAATGTCTAGTCTAAGCACTAGTTAAAACTACTTCATTTAAAGTTCATTTAATCATTACCCCTGTCTTCCCTGGCAGCCTTGCTTCAAGCCCAAACTCCATGTTCATGGGGAAAACCTATGGTGCCCTGCATTTCTGTTTACTGCTTTGTTTCTCCTTACTCCTAGCTTCTCTGCCAAGATTTCTGATCCTTCCAGGATTGGAGCAGGGAAGCAGACAAAGGGCAAAAGGTACAGGGTATAAAAGTGCTTACTTGACGAACACTGATATGATGGGACTTAGAGTCCTTTGGTCATGAAAAATGTCTGATGCCCAGCTGCTCAAGGACTTCCTCCCACACCTGCTGCCATTCTGAGGACCTCTCAACCAGACTCCTCAGGGACGTAAATGTCTCCACTGGCTGCTACTAGGTATCATGTCCCCCCCCATCTTCATCTCATAGTGCATCCTCGGTCTCTTTGTCCTGTGTCTGTCTTGTCTTCCAAGAGGCTTCCTTTGGGGAAGTTTCTCCCACAAAGGCCATAGGGAACACTTATACATCTTTTCCTTCAATAGAATCTGGGAGCACAGGCCATTCACAAAGCAGTCCCTCTTCTTGCTCCCTCATCTTAGCCATGTTCTCTCATTTGCTCTTCCCCAGCAATAGTCCCACCACCATACAGTGCCTTGGAGACAGCAGGGTCAATCACTCTCTGAAGACCAGCTTGGTGGGCTTCTGGAGAAAGGCCTACCCCTCATCCCTTCACAAGACCCTGCAACCCCCTCCATGAATTCTCAACCTCCATGTCCAGCTCCTCCATCGGCCTCTCTAGCCACTTTGACAGAAAGGATGGTAGTCATCGCTGGGTGGTAAAACTGGTTCTTAGGCACCTCTTTTGCAAATTTTGTTTGGTTGGGCTAGGACCCTATATTGGAGTGGGAGTAAATGGGGCCTAAGATGGAAAGGGGACAGCCAGAGTCCCAATGTAATTTCCTGCTACAGTTACAAACTGGAAATTACGGGCAATGAAGCCAGAAAACATTCTTTAAAAACTGTCCAAGTGAAGACCTTAAAAACAAAAAGCTCTAAATCACAGAATTCAGTAAAAACAATGGTAATAAATACAAGTGATTTATAGAACCTGAGATCAGTCAACCAATTTTTTCTCCTGAAATGATCATTTAATGCCTCAATTAATCAAATTATTATAAACTTAACTCAAAAGCTTGAAAGTTATAATACTGAGGGGTTGCTTTTTTAACGAGAGGAAAATGGCAAAGTCTGCAAAGTGGTTAGCTAAAGTCTTCCTCAAAATGCAATGCAAAATGTCCTTACAAGAACTGAAGAATACAATAAGCCTTTAAATGTATTCCTTTGCACCGATTTTTTTTTTTTAAAATAGAAACCAAGGTTTCATACGATCTGGTTTCCAAACCAGATTCAGATCATGGGGGAGATATTTTGTTGAAAATGAAATGGAGGATCCCCAAGTGAAATAGAATTTAAATGGCAAGGCATATCCAGTGTGGGAGGGTCTGCTGGGTCTCACTTCACATCTTCATTAATGGTCCAGGCCAGAGAAATAAACAGCAAGTTAATTAAACCTACAGGTAGTATTAAATCAGTATGAGGGGCAAAGACTAGTGAGATAAGAAGAAGACTTTAGAGGTTAGGAACAGAGCAGCAAATAAAAAAAGAATTTGAGAAAGTGCATATATTTAACAGAATAAGGCCCCAAGAAAACAGGATGGCTCAAACCATATTCAACTGATTATGCAAACAATTAAATAAATCCTAGATTCGGTGCCTCAGGAAAATAATCATCGACATCATTTGGCCTTCCAACTCAGAGTTATAAAATAATAGGTAGGGGAGAAGAACTTCATAGAAAGATACGTCAATTCTGGAAAAATATATATGTCTAAATGTAACAAAAGAATTCAAAACAAGGATGTTTCATTGATATAATTTGAGAACCCATGATACAACTTAAGTAGAGAATAAATTAATATTACCATTTGAAATAATAATTGTTTTATTGGCCTACAGAGTAGAAAAATTAAGAGTTTGAAGAGTATGATTTGTTTATAAGTAAGCTATCTTGGAAATGCTTAACAATTACACAAAACAAAGCAAATGAGTTACAAAAAAGACGAAATAAAGCCTGATACAGTCCAGACCCCATGTATCTGTTGAGCTTTATCTCTTTCCAAACTTATTTATGTAATTGTTAAAACGGACCTCCAGGTTTGACCCTACGTGGCCTTGCACTTGCTCTTCCCTCAACCTACAATACTCTTTCACTCAGATCTTCCCTTGGCTGGTGTCAGGTCAGATGCCCCTCCACAGAGAGCCTTCTCTTACCATCATACTTAAAGTTGATCTTCCTACCAAGTCAGCAGCTCATTGTCACCTTGCTTAATTTTCTTTGCAGGACTTAACCTTAACTACCCTATAATCAATTCATTGTTTGCTTGCTTACTTTCTGTCTGACCTTTTCTTCCCCTTCAATATAAGCCCTGTGATGTCAGTCTCCTTGTCTCCTTCACTACTGTGTCCTCAAAAATAGCTTCCTCCATCTATGATCACTGAACAAATGAATATATATAACCTGGCCGGTAGGTCGTAGGTTGTAAAAATACTACCAAGAGTAGAAGAAAGGAGATGTGACAGAGGAAAAAGTAGTAGATGACATCATTATTAATGTGTCCCAGCAAGGAATCTGAATTTAGATTAAAGTTTTAAATAGGCAGATGCATTAAAACAAATTCTTCAGCATGGTTAAATTGCCAACTCTGTAATTACACATTTGGCCATATTAGGCCTCAAATAATGAAATTTCGAGGATCACTCAACTAATAGCATCCAACCAATGTGTATATTTACTCATGAAAATTCATATGAAGTTAACTACCATGTAGTTACTTCCAGTTTTCTTTTTTTTCCAATAGAGTGGAATTAATGTGTGCAACCTAATGAAATATGCTTCAATTAAAGAACTACTATGCATAGTAATATCTTTGCATGTATATGTTTCAAATAAAGTAGAGTCTGTGGTGACATTTCAGGAATGGAAAGAATGAAAAACAAAATTAAATTGCTATTAGATTACAAATTACAACTGGGTACCTGAATACAAAGTCAATCTATGAAAAACTGTTTAATGTCCCCCCACCTATCCTAAACATTATAAAATGGATGTAGGTTTGTTGTATATTCATTAGGAAATCTAACTTGGCCCACACACCAAGAAATGTGGAAGCACTTTCATTTATAACAGAAAATCACCAACACAAAGGTTTTTAACCTACTCTAGAAGAATACTTTCCCTTTTGAGGAGGAATTTTGGAGTCTTAGAAGGGAATACTAATTCCTACTGCAGCAAGGGTTCCTGTCACCCTACGATGTGACTAGAGTAGCAAACCTCGAATCAAGCAAAGCAGAGGAAGTATCCAACCCACGGCTTTCCACCTCAAAGGGATTCAGAAATTATCAACACAGTTAAAGAGTCTCTTGGAACAAATACTGGAGGGAAATAATAACAACAATTCAAACTCATTTTCCTAAACCACTGGTGTAAAACAATTTCACCTTAAAAATAATATCACGCCTGCCTCTCTCTTCACTATCTTTTCTTCCCTACTGTCAGAAGGAATTCCATGTTGGGTATCATTCCAGGACAATCAACTGTCCCATCCCCTAATTTGAACACATCTAAGGGAAACAAACCTCTGAAAGGGTGAACTAGTTTTTGCTGCTGAACCCTCAAGATTGAGTGAGGCAGCAAGAGACATCAGTAGTGTTTTGGGGGCATCAGGGCTGGTCTGGGGAGTAGGAAACCACATAGAAATATCCAACGCCATTTTCCTATTTCCAGGTATACGTAGTCAAAAACTTCTCTAGATTTCCCCACGGAATTCAGAGCTGGTTTCCCTCACTTTTCTGCACCTCTCTGCAAGATGCATAAAGCTTCTACCTCTAGTAGCCAACTCCAGTATCCCATTTTATCAAGGGGCTACTTTCAGACATGGGTATCTATTTTCATGATAATCTTGAGGATTTAGGAGACAAGATACATGTACAGTCAGAAAGTCACGCGTATGAACTTAATGAATACACATGAAAAGAAGATTCATCGAAGAGATTTTCCTCGTTTCTTTCAATTTTTGTTTTATTTAAAGTCAAAAAATCATTAAAGAAAACTGTAAATTCTACAACATGATATAAAAATGTTATGTTGTAGTACACTTATTATATCTAAAAAACCTGAACACCATACCCAACCCCCCAAAATGTATGGAGTTATAAATGTTGAATGACAGTTAGGTGTTTGCAGTATGTCTACTTAAATTTGCTAAAAACAAAAATGTTTTTCCTAATGAGTATCAATGTTACCCAGAATAACATGGTTAAGTTACTTATGTTCCTATGCTTGTCTTTCCAATGATGCAATTTTAAAAAGTTTCACTGTCTTCTCTTTTTAGTATTAGGAACAAAAAGTCCATAATATATTTTCATATAAAAGACAGGAAGAGAAACTATAAAATCACTGTGAAATAAACTAGAACTGACCAGCTGGCTTTCACTTTTTAAACATACCTTCAACAAAAATAAATATCAAGGAAAATCTCAAGCATCTTTCAAAGGTTACTCATCAGTGTTGAAGACAACAATCAGCTTGTTACAATTAGCTTTATAAGTAGGAAAGGGGAACATTAGAGACAGCACCATGTTGAAATCTACAGCTTAAAAGATGAAGCTCAAGTGGATGAAAACTGAAGTTGGGCCAAACTGCATCATTCTATTCACCGTGTTCTACAAGCCAAGTACGCAGAGCACCTGCACGTCAGCAGTGTTGTGTATTAGTTCCGTTTTACTGGACTGAATGCATTATTTCATGAAGTGAACTTTCCCCCCAAAAGTAGCAAGAATAAAGAGATGTGAATTATATATGTGCTTCACCACAATATACTATTGACTTTAAGTTTAATGCTGTTCCTGCAAATATTACTAACCTGCATCCTAGTCCTTTGATCTAACACCTGTCAGTCAGGCATGTGACACTGAGAAAATTATTCCAGCAAGCAAGCCTATATGCTTTCTACTTTTAACTTCTGTCTCTCACTGAAGTTTTCCCATTGCCTTGCCTACATGAACCTACTTGGTATTGCTTCCAATAATTACACCTCAATTTTTGGAGCTGAAAAATGAAGGAATTCAGGTGAGAATTTTATCTGTAGGAGCCTTGTATTCACCACAGAGAAACTTCAAAAAGTAGATATAAGATGGCAGGAAATAAAGGGTGATAAAATCCTTCAGCTGAGTTAGAAGTAAAGTATGTAAATAGCTCTGTAAAACCCCACAATTTCTACAAATACGAAATGCAAAAGGAAAAACAAGACTAGAATAACCACAGCTTCAATGTAGATGGAACTTGCTGGCCTGGGGTGAGGTAAGGAGTGGGGGGAGAGAGAGGAATCCAAATCGACTTTTTATTCCACGATTCAGGAATAGTTCTCTTGGCCAAGTATTTATTAAAAATCCTCACCCAGTCTGCTTATAAACAACTTGAGAACTCATACACTACAATATTCATAGCCGTGTTCAAGAAGTGACCTTCTGAGCTGACTTTATTATGAGCTATAAAAAGTGCTAGCTAATAAAACACAAGGGCGTTTAGTTGATTTCCAAGACTTTACTTTCTAGGCTTTTCACCCCCTTCACAAAAGCTCTCCCACTAATGATCAGAACTGTTTTGTGATCCACCCTTGACAATACAGAAACCCAGAAGCAAAGGCAGCAAAAATATACCCCACGGAATCCTAAAGACATTATTCAACCTGAATTCTAATGTGAGACTTGCAGGTTGTGCCACTAAGCGTCTCTATGGTGGCTTATTTGTTGTTCAATTACATGCATGCAGCTTTTTGGTGGTTTTACCTTTGGGTTTGTATTCTACAAAAGCTCATAAAATTCTTGAAATTAGCTATACATGTAATCTTATAATATTCCCCAGACTGTGCATAAAATTGTACTTATTCACTTAAAATTAATATCCTTTTCCTGATTCTCTGTGGAATTCTGACAAAACATTGAATTTAATGTTCACATACCTAGCTGTTTTAATCCAGCAATCATGGCTATCTATCTTCTAACTATGGCAAAGCAAGATTAGAAAATGTCCTGCTGCTCACAGCCTGAACCTATGAAATGAACCTGTACGGAGGTCATTTTAGCAGGAAGAGGAACTGAACAATTCACAAAGCTTTTAAAAAATTCAAAATAAGAATTCAACAGAATAAAAAGAGAGAAGGGGAGGAAGAAATCTTTCCAAGCCTAAAAAGCCATTCATTTTATTCTTAAGTTTAATTTCATATATATATATATATATATATATATATATATATATATATATATATATATAAGGTTGTCCTATTTTGGAATCAACTACTGACTCAATCGCTCAGATGACTGCATGTTTACTAACTTAAGTAATGTTATGTGGGAATGAAGCATTGCCATTTCTCAAGGAAAGCCAAAATAGCTAGAATTTTTTTAAATATGAAACTTCTAACATTAAAATTCTCTTTACCTTCGGCTTAAGTGAAAGCTAGCCTAAATTGCATATTAAACTGAAAAACAAATAGTTTCTGCTACTTGCAGTGAATGTTTATAGAAGGTAGATATCTTGGATCCTGGACATAAACATGCTTCTGTATCATGAGCCTCTCAGAAAATTTTGCCCTTTTTCCGGGTCTCGGTTTTCCTACTTTCACAGTGAAGTTTTTTTAGACTGTGGACCAGCCACTTGAAAAACCTGGATCATGTGTAAACACTACATGTTCCCAGGTCCCATCCCAGTTCTACTGCATCGAAATTGCCAGAAGTAATGCTAAAGAAGCTCCTTCAGCAAGGCCTGGCAGTGGTTAGGCACACAAGATGACCCTGGATTAAGGCCCCTCAGCTCTAAGGAGCTATAACATTCCAAGGAACCCCTGCAGGAAGTAATGTCCTGGGCAACAGGAATGAGGGCTGAGGAGGGGGTAAATAAAGGGTGCGTGGTGGGCATCAACAATGTTTAAACATAGGACAAGGATGACACCTCTTTGTACAGAGAATCTCCCTCCCTCCCCTTCTCAGGACTCTCCTACCCCCTGCTGGTACTACCCAGAATTTCTCACTTCCCTGCTATGTTCCTGTTACTATAGAGACAGAAGCCAGAAAAAGCAGCAATGATGCAAACACCAGAGCTGGCTCCTGAGAGTGAGGAAGGAAGGAGAAAGGTCAGAACAGAGAGGCCAGCAAATGGGAGTTAAGAAAACAACAAATCCTCATAGGGCAAAGTCCACAAACACATATGTCTTACAGGGGCTAGGCAAGTAATAAAAATGAAGCTGGGTAATTGGAAAAGAGGGTGGAGGGTAGGAGCATGTGACCCACCTAAGAGGTTGCCAGCCAATTGTAGTTATGCGGGAATAATAGCCTGGGGCAGCCATATCTACCATTTTCTTCAAGAAAAGCCAGAAATCTCAATTTTATCTGAAACTCTTAACATTTAAGTTTTTATAACCAATTAGGATACATACATATTTTTATCCACCAACCAAACCCGCCCCCAGCCTGCATCACCACCCAAGAAGATACGTGAACTGTGAGAAGGCGACCAGTGATGAAGGAAAGAGCCCAGGAAGAAAAAACATGATGTACAAGGGCTGAAAAGGAACTCTTGAACAAAGGACTGGCGGATTTTAAAGATTAGCCAGGAGGTGTGGCCGGTCCCTGACAGTCATAGATTCAACATGTTTGTTTTTAAGAAATCACTATTTTTGCCCAAATCAGAAGAACATCCATGTGGCTATTAGTAATTCTGCCTTGGTAAGGATTTGGAGCACTAGCTGCAGGGCTGCTCCCAGGAATCAGTTACTCAGGTAATTAGCAAGGTCCAGCCAGGACTGGAACAGCACCCACTGCACATTCCTTGTGAATGGAAACTATTATATGAACTGAATAAAATGTTTCATTTTTTTTTTCACCTGTGGAAGATGGTTGTGAAAATAATAAAGTAACCTTCACTCATGACCAGGTGTTGAGTGTGCAAGGGTTGTGAGCAGTGGACAAATGTCAGCCATTATTAACATCTCAATCATCCCTGACAAGTCCAGAAGGAAGGAATTAATGTAATCTGGATTTTAGAGATGAGGAAACAGATTTAGAGAGTTATACTAAGTGACTTGTCCTGTACCTAGGAAGCAATGGGTCCGATTTAGGAGCGTCTAATCACTAGTCTACACTACTAGTACCAAGTGTGGAGTGGAGTCGAAGCATCCAACATACTGGAGATGGTAAGCTACTCCTCTTCTACCCTTCCAAAATGTTTCAGATAAATCAAAGCATTGATTTTATTGTATCTATGGACCCACTGGAGCACAAAAGAGACTGTTTAAAAATTCCAGCTGTCCTTAGGATATTTTATGAAGAAAATGATATGCTTGCTATCTTTATGACTGTGAGAATTCGCAAGGCCAAGGGTCTGTACTATTAGATGGGGAATCAGGGAAGTACAAAGTACGTCAGTTCAGCATCCGACACTGGAAGTGACAATGCAACAAAGAGATGTATTCATTGGGGAGCTCATCCTATGATCGTCAATATAAGCCATACAATTAAAATGACCTGGCTCGCGTGGATAAAAAGAATAAAATGAAACACAACTCTTCTTAACTGATGAGATTGGACTGCTGAGTTACAATTTTTCATGTCCTGCTATTAAAAAATTCAAATAATATTTTTCAAAGCTTCACTGATAACATGGAAAACCCCAATACAATGCAAACACAGACTCAAAGAATTTTAAACCTGAAAGCGTCCTTATAAATAATTTTGTATAATCCTCTCATCTAGTAAGTTAGGAAATTCAGATCCAGAAAGTAGGACAATATAAGCCTCAAATCACATTGACTCATTAGCGGTAGAGCTTAGCTTGGAACAGATACTATTGACCACCTCATAGATAAAACCAACCTAGAGTCTTTTGTTACTTTAATAAGTGGACCCACTGAATTTGATTTCATTTTCTAAGGAAAAAATACATGAAAGAAAAAGTTAATAAATACGACGATTTGCTAAATCCATCTGATATATATATATATAATTTGATAGATCTAATATATTGAGTTTTTAGACATAAGAAAAATGAAACATCTGCCTACAAAATTTGGCAAAAGAAATTTAGAAAAGAAATAACAATCAAATAAAGGAAAATCAAAGGGATACATCTTTTCACTTAGATTGGCAAAAAGTAAAAACGTGATAAAACACACTGTTGGTGAAGACACAGGTCAACTGACAGAAAGCATACAGTTGATAATTCTCTGGAGAGAATTTTCACAATGTGTATCAAAATATATAATGTGTATGCATACCTTCAGATTAATTCTAATACTAGGGATTCATTTTTAAGAAAACAATTTGAGAGTTTTTCAAAAGTATATGAATAAGGATTTTCATTTTAATGTGTCTAGTAAGAAATTAGAAACTAATTTACTAATTAGAAATTGGTAAGAAATTAGTAAAATAAGTTATACTGTATTTATCCTAGGACATTCTTATACCAGCATGAAAAAAATTATATTGTTCTGTATTCATGCGCATGATGGTAAGTTCTTATAACTGAGAGGGCAAAAAAAAAAAATGCTTAAACTATAAATACATGATGACTTTTATGTAAAATTTTATATGGTATGAATAAAGAGATGTCTGGGACAATATGCACCAAAGTATTAATATTGATAATTTTTGGATATAAGATTTTGAGTATGTACATTCTTCTCTATATGTTCCTGAATTATTTGAATCAAATTTAAATGGCCAGGCATTATAATCAGGAAAAAAATAATAAATATATTTTGATTTTGCTTTTTTTCCTACATTAAAAGTACTTTAAAAACACATACACACACACGAAACAAAAGGGCACAAGATGATCTATACCAGTACCATAAGTTTTCCAAGTAACTTCTAATATTTACCATTTTTTAAAAAGCAAGCAGAATTTCTTATGATCCTAACATAAATTTTGCATCTGAAGTAAGTGCTAATAGAGATCTAAGCACCTCCAGGACTTTACTGAGAGGATATTTGAATTCAAATAGAGATTTCATTACTATCTAGCTGGGTAAACTAGACTCAGCCAGTGAACATTCCTTAGATCTCATTTTCTAAAGCATTAAATGAGAAATGTGAGCTTGATGACCCCTGAAGGCATTTATATCTCAAAAAAAATAATAATTCTCCAAACCCAAAAATACAAAATAATTCCCTAGTAATTCATATCCCCTCAAAACATCCCTCAATCCCTGTCTGAATGCAACTCTAGATTATAGAGGACAAAGTCATATTTCAAAGTTCCTAAGTGGAGCTATGAACATTTGAAATTCTTCCAGAAGTCCTTGAAGAGACCCTTAAGAACTAAACAACATATAAACTCCTACTTGGGTGGTCTCATTCCAATGATAAAGATTGAAAAGTGATATCAGTTCTTCTGCTTCCTGAGGGCTTTGCGAGGGTCTTTGATATAATCACACCATCACAAAAATGTTGACTAATCTAAAAAAACCATCCGTGGGCTCTGCTTCAAGTAGCTCATTCACTATGTTGCTGCCATTCTCCAAAAAATCTCATTTAGAACATGGCTTGTACTTTAAGCTTGAAGATCACTTAGTGTAGGGTTTTACTGAAAGTGGAAGCTTTTCATCTACACACTTTGTAGGGCAAAAGACACACATTTCAGGACACCCACATATCTCATTTCAAATACAGCACTCAAGTCCTACCTCCAAAAATCGATAGGAAGCATTGGGAATCAGAAGAAAATGATCTAATGTTTGTGTATGTTAATTACCCTAGCTACTTTTGGAGGGCCAGGAAGGGTGTGCGGTTGAAGAGAGCAGTCTTAACAGTGGAAGAGACCAGAAGTCATAAATTCATTAGCATACTTTGGCCAGAGAAATAATGGTGACAGGTATAATAAAATCGCAAGTATAAGAGTGATGATAAACAGCAGTGGACATTTAGCTTCAGAGTCAGAAACACAAGAAAGCATGGTGGAGACTGTGGATACCTGAAGAATACATGCTTAAGGGGAAAGCTTCAACTTGACTCAGTAGATTATTGTCATGTGGAAATGCAGGCCTTGTGTTGTCAACAGTCTGTTTGTTTTTTTCATAAGAAGCTGCAAATGTAAGTTCTAAACAAATCTAAATGATTCTTAAATGCCAACAACCGATGTTTTAATGCTGTACACACCAACTCTGCACTGGGCAAAATAAAACCGGGTTGTGGGTCAGATTTGGCCTCTGGGCTGCTAACAGTGTATAACCACTCAGATAAAGAATACACAACCTGATGGGAAATTATATTCAAATCAGTGACAAAAGTAAAGTATCTTCAAATATACATTAATATATGTACATCAAGTTGTTTGGCTGGGGGTTTCATGGACAAGATGACAGTGAAGAAAAAGGAAAAACAAGATAGGGATTAAGGAAATTTAGAGGGGAAGATGAACATAACCAAAGGTAATGAAAGTCTTTGTCTTTTACATTATTATTATTTTTAATATAAAGATTCCATGGAGTTGAAGAATTAAGTGTAAGATAGGTGGAGTGCTGTGAGGAGAAGAAACATCTAATTGAAAGCCTATCATGTATCAGGCACCACACTCGGTACTTTACCTATGTTTTCATATTTAATTCTAGTGATAATATGGCAACAATACTATTCTTCCTTTGTAGATGTGACAATGCAGGTTGGCAGACATTAACCAATCTATAATCCCACAGCACATAGCTGGGATGGAATCCCATTAATGTCTGACTATAAAACCAAGTGTTTTCCCAGGACTATACCACACTGGAAAGTAAACTGGATTCATAGTCTAGAGCTTCACTGTCCAGTTGGGGAGCCACTAGCCACATACGGCTGCTTAGCACCTATGATGTCGCTAATATGACTAAGGAACTTAGCTGTCAATTTTATTTAATTTTAATTAGTTTATAATTAAATTTCTAAAAATGATACTAAATTCAGTTACTAGAAAACTGTTTAAGAATGTGATGAACACCTTGGGCTTGGGAATCTAGGTTTTCAACCATAAACTTTATAAACAGCAAGTATAAATCATGTATTTCTGATGAACATTTGCCATCTGAATTGACAGGTACTCTAAGTATAAAATACACACAGGATTCCAAAGACTTAGTGTGGAAAAAGGAATTTAAAACTTATTTCTTAATTTTTGTGTTGACTACATATTGTAATGGGGATACCTCACTAAATACTGGGTTAAATGAATACCTTATTAAAATTAACTTTACCTGGTTTTTTGTTTTAACTTTTTTATAATAGGCCACTAGAATATATGTAGCTTCTCTTACAATTCTGTTGGATTGCACAGGCCTAGATCAATGTTTCTCAACCTTAGCTGTATATTAGAATCAACTGTAAGCTGGATAAAAATTATCAATGTCCAGTCTGCTTAGATTAGTTGAGAGTGGAACCTACACACTCATATTTTCAAACACGTCCCAGTGATTCTAATGGGCAGCCAGGATTGAGGTGCCATGCTAAAGTGATCAAACTTCATTGCACAGTGGGGAGATGCTGAAAGACTTTTTTAAGAGGAAGTGGCAGAATGCTTTCAGATATTATGAAAAGGTGAATCCGGGAGTCCTGGGTTGAAAGGTATATGTATGGATGTCCCCACATGGTTTAGCCCACTCACCGGTCATCCTCATCTTCACCATTCTCCCCCTTGCTCACTAGCATCAGGTCACAATGATTTCTTTCAGCTCCTTGAACTAGCCACACTAGTCCCACCTCACAAGTTTTATGTTTGCTGTTGCCTCTGTTGTCTACAAAACTCATAGCACAGATCCTTACATGGATAGCTCCAGTCTGTTGCCCATGTTTTCCTGCCCAAAACTGACTCCATAATATCCAGTAGTTTCGCCAGCCCTGATGCTCGTATTTTATTTTCTACATGACCCCTGACCCTGCCTGATGACCTCTGATTTACACTTACCTGAGGTCTCTCCCACTAGAATGCGAGCTACAGAAGAGACCTGTATCTTGGAGCCACTCTTCCATCCCCACTGCCTAGAACAGTTGACCAGCAAATAGGGGGACCTCAGTAACTATTCAGTGAATAAAAGAATGCACATATGGTATTTCCCAACAAATTATAACCATGAAGCTTTAATTTTCATAGTCTACCAAATTTTTAAGATGTTTTTTTCAAAATCTTAGAGCTGATGACTAAACCAAGGAGAAATAATTAGAAGATTGATTAATATTCAATTCTGATAAATCTCTGTTCTTAAGGCTAATTTGATTGCTGGTTCATTTATTTGAATAACCTATTACCTCAGTTAGAAATGTGGATATATTAAAGTTTAAATGAAATGTGTTTTCTTTGAGTGAAATGCAGGACTTTTTAAAAATTCCAATATATAAATATGTATTTGTTTGCCAATGGTATTTCCCATTAGCAAGCTTTCTTGAGTAATACGCTTTTAGAATTGTTGACCAGGGGGTAATTCACTAAGGGAATTATGTTTTCTGTCCCAACAGAACAGCAGAAAAATGCAGCTGAAGCTAGACTTGTGGGCTTAGATAATAATATGTGGCTCATTTGTTTCCTGATAATAATTTGGAGACTTTCATGGTGCAATTTCCATTTTGGACTTGTAGATGCATCCTCAGTGAACATGTTGGCTTGTGGTGCATAAAAGTGAAAAGCTCACAGAGGGTGGCTTAGAAAAGAAACTCTTTTAATTCATCAACTCTCTGATTCTATTGTCATTCTGGGCAACAATATAAGTATAAACAGCCACTCTTCAGGGATATAGGGAGAAAAAATAACATTTTTATTAGATGCATTTTGCCCTTAAAAATCACCTACACTTTTATACTCACACAGTGAGTTCATAGTTCTAAGATCACATCTAATTTCTCTGAATCTCAAAAGATTTTCAAAGAACCCTGTGATGGTTTGTGTCCACACAAACCAATAAAAGGATTACATTCATCCAGGTATATAACTTTCTTATCTGTGACAGGTATAATGTAAGTAATACTCTTCACATATCAAACCAAGAATAATTCAAAATATTACTAATCTAAGTTAATATCCTCCATTTCATTTTAACCACTTTAGAATGCCATGAATTAAAACACAGTAAGCAGGAAATTGCTAATAAAGTTTAGTTGCAAGGCACTGTAAGAATTCTTGTTACTGTCCTTGGATTGAACCCAGTAGTGCAGAATGTTAGAATTACTATTCCTCATCTGTCAGTGGCCAGCCAGCATCTTGGAAGCTAAAATTCTCTGAAGGGGGATGGAACACTTAAGAGGGCCAGTGTGTAGGAAGTCCCAGAGGCCATATTAGTGCTTCACAATTCTGAGGAAAATGTCTCCATGTGGCTACATAATATCTTGGAAAAGTATCTACAGATCTTAAACAGATTGTGTTTTATCTTTATTAATTTAATGTACATTTGAATCTTTATTAAAGCTGTTTGTGCTGAAATGAACAAAATATATTAAAATTCCAAATTCTTATGTAGCCATTATATTGAGGATCCCAAAGCCAAAGGCCTCCAGGAGAAAGGCACACACATTAGGGAAGAGGGAACAGAGAAGGACAGTGAGAAATGGACAGGACTGAGGCAACTGACAGGACATGCATCATATAAAGGGAGGAGAAGCTACAGATCTTGGTGGACCCTATTGTCACCAAGGTCCAGTTTTAACATATCTTCTAATTTTTCAAAAGAATTTGAGAATTTGCATTTTTATGTAAAAATCTTCCAAATTTTAGAAGCAACTAATACCCACTTTCATAAAGACATCATGTGAATTGAGTTGCCAGGTTTAGCAAATAAAACTGCAAGACATCCAGTTTATTTTGAATTCCAGATAAAGAGTGAATCTTTTAGCATCAGAATGTCCTGAGAATCACACGGGGCATACTTATACCAAAAAGGTTGGTTGTTTACTCTGAAATTCACATTTACTGTGTATCCTCTATTGTACCCGCCGATCACATGTGTGAAGCAAATTTGCAGGCTAGAGTCATCACTTGGGCTGCACCAAAGTTTTAAAATAAATATTGCCTTGTTGAACTGTAAGGGACACTTCATTTGGGTCTTCAATTCGAACCATTTTGTTAGAGTTTGTTATTCAATCACTATGTTTCTGTTTCTTTGGGGTTCTGTTGTAACTAGTAGATATCAAGTTTCCTTGAATGCAAGACCCTCCTCTTCATTTTGAAAGTAGATCCACGGAGGTAAGTTCACTAAGTAGGTGCTATGTATCAGGTCTTGTTCTAAGTGCTTTATATGCAGTAAGTTACTTAATCCTCTCATTCCTATGAATTGTTGATACTCTTACTATTCTCATTTTCCAGATGAAGTGCTGAGGCACAGAGAAGTTAAGTATAATGTCCAAGGTCATGCGGCTAGTACATGACAGAACCAGGATTCTAATCCAGGTGTTCTGGCCCGAAAGCCTAAGTATTTACTCCGTAATCTTACAAAAAAAAAAAAAAAAAAAAAAAAAAAACTTAAAATCAATGGACAAGAGCCTCTCAAAGATAGACAACTCTAGGCAAAATACCCATCATTTTTATAGAAAGCTGAGCCAGAGAAATTTGATTCAGGTTTAAATTCATAAACAAAGATTTGCCAGATCCAAAAGAGCAATGTAGGTGTAATTTGTGCTGCCATTCTGTACGTGAAGACCAAAAAAAAAAAAAAAAAAAAGTCTTTCAAGATAATCTCTTATAAAAAAAAAAGTAGAACAATATGAAGGTGAGACTATAGCCTCACAGTCAGAAGAGTAAAGTATGGCACTGGCTTTATGAGTCGTTCTGTGAATTTTATGTTCTGTGCATTCCACAAAGTAATGGGAAATTAAATTAACACAGTTCTTTATAGCATTTTAAATTTTTGCCACAATTAATTTCCTGTACTACTGTATTTTAGTTCGCAGCAATCATTTGAGTAAATTTAACTCAGATATATAATACCTTCCCCCCAAATCAAAGAAATAGTCACTTTTTCCTGCCTTCTTCATGAAAACTCACCTGCCTACCTTATTTTATGTGAAAGGTTATGGGACATAGGCCACTTTTGCACTTTAAAGTAGAAGAAAGCTTAGGTATTCTTTTTAGGGTGCTCCCTATTTCTTTAATACCTCTTTCAAAAATGACCGATTTATGCAATGACTAAGACATACGGCAGACATGAGATACATACACACTTTCATCTTTTTCTTGGGTGCTTCCCTATGAAATCAGCCATTAGCCAACTCTGGTAAACAGACGGGAAGGTAATCAATCACCTTGCCTCAAACTCAGACCAATAAACACCTGCATCTCCAAAAAGAAGACTCAATCACCCTGTAAAGAGGGCTCTTATAACTCACCTGGTCTACACTGCTTATTTTACAGATAAGAAATTGAGGTCCAAAGGAGTGAAATGACTAATATACCTGCTTCTCCTATTTTGGAAAGGTTCCTTAAGATTTCCTTTGTTTTACCGAGTGGGGCACGCTTTGCTCATAGTCCTAGGACAGGGACTGCTCCAGAAGACCAAGGACAGATATGCCCAGGTACCACACACCTGCAAACCTCTTTCCTCAGCTGTAAAGTGAGAGAAGAGGAAAAAGTGACAAATTTCGTTCTAGCATTCTTAATCCTCTGTTAACTTCCAAAATGATTCCCAGTAACTTGAGTCATTAGGCATATAGAATGTTGACTTTCAAAAGGTGCCCCGGTGCACGAAGCACCGTTTTTCCTGAACTCAATGCTGACTACTACCTACTCTTGGATATATTATGTTCCAGAAGTGTTTGTGAGTAAAATTTTACTTGGAATAATTTCCCCATAGAATATGTATTATATGTGGTTACATGACAGGATGGGCCAGAAGATAAAGAACTTTAATACTAGATGACTATTTCTCATTCAGAGCACAGGGCCGAATCTAGGTAAAGTTTAGAAATAGGGAAAATCTTTTTGATACTCTCCCATATTTTATTTTTCTTCCTCCATTTCTCATCATTCACTGCCGCCCCCCCCCCCCCCGACCTGTGCTATCCCTCATCCCAAAGCACTAGAATTTGGTAAATTACCTACTTGCTCTTGGCCCTGAATACAATTCTTTTCCCTATTTTTTTTTTTTTTTTTAAGAAGAAAAGGAAGCTTGTTAAATTAGTTTACTCTAATTATGAGGGCTTGAGAGCTCCAAAATCGTCATGGAGGTAGTCTAAATTTATAGAACCTGTGCTGTTTGTTCCTTCCGTGAAAAAGCCCAAATTGCTCAGCAGGGTCATTCACAAACTCTCCACAACCAACCTCACCAGCCCATTTTGCTATCCACTCAGTGATCTAACCAAGGCAAATGGTTTGCCAGTCATGTTCTTTTTTGACCTCACCTATACCAATTTCCCCACAAGGCCTTCTGCATCAGAAAAACATCCATCAAGTACTGCTGAACCACCGCTACTCTTTTGGAGACTCATCCCAACCCCTCTAGGTGGCAGAAAAAGAATACTGAGTGAATCAATGGATGAGTGGACGGATGGATAAATACATAAAAGAGAAGATTCCTTTATCTAAACCTGTGATTTATGGAATTTAGGCAAGGTAAATCAAAGTAAAGAGAAGAATGGGCAATGTAGAAAGAACATAGTAAGGCAGAGCTTGCAATTAATGTGTTCACTAGACTTCAGAAGGAATCTACTTTGGGCAAGAGATTTAAATCCTTCATTTCCATATAGCCACACTAGATTACAAAACATTTTCATATGTATCATTTCATTTGATTTTAACAAGCCTCTGAGGCAGCCAGGAAAGGTATTATTCATCTCATTTTTACAAAAGTGAGAATTGAAGCTGTAAGAATGGATTAACTTTTTTCAAGATCAACTAAGTTGTATATAGTCTCCCAGATCTCTATCCCATGTTTGCCCTCTTTAAATGTTCACATCATCCTTAAATTTTCTTTCACTTTTGTTTGCCTTAGACGCTCTACATATTTTCCCCAAAGTATTTCCATAGCAATGGAGGGTGAATGGAGATAAGAGACTAGATTGAGGCAGAAATCTCATGTTCTTACATGATATTTGCAATTTTATACATGTGGACACATGAATGAGCAATTACTAGCACACATTCCTACGATTAAAGTCTTTATTTTACATGAATTATTGTTCTTCATAGAAGCAAAAGGAATACCTTATGATTATAATGAACTTTTATTAATTTCTTCATTCAATGACTCAAAGATGATGTCTGGTTTGTGTTACATATTATTATATATATTTTTAGATTTTATATTAAATATATTTTTAAGTGGAATTAAAAAAAAAAACAGGTGGGATGGCTTTTCTGGTATCAGGTTCTCTGATAATTAGCTTCATTGTTGTCTGAAGTGCTAGGCTAAGCACCTGCCTCTTTGTTTGGGGTATAACACTGACCCACTAAAAGGAAACACTAAAACCAATTTATCTTACTCTTGAAGTAACAAGAATTGTGATATATAATTTCAGTGGAAATTGACTGAACAAGTCTTCTTATATGCAGTATAGCTCATTTAATGTTAATGAAGGTTACTGAGTGGCTTTTATACCTTTAATCTACTTGCACATTTTTTAATTAAGAATATATTATGACGAAGGTTAAGAAACTTAAAAGACTATTCAATGTTATTTTCCGTGAGCAATTTTGTTTTGTGTAAAAGATAAATGCCTGATAATCATACACTGATTAACTGTTAAGGGTCTCTCCCACATTTTCACTTTTCCTAGGCCTTTCATCCTACCTTTATTGACATTGACTTGTCATCTCCAACAGGTTAGCATGCCAGTTAAGAAAGGAATGTTACTTTCACAAGTGTCAACATGATCCAGGGGAAAAGGTTTTTAGAATGCTGTAGCAACCCAAAATGAAACATATTTCCTGTATGTATTCATATTACAGAAAATAAATTTGAAAATTTTATACTAGGAGATACAGGATGTAAAGTTTTAGCAATTATTAATTTTAATATCTCTTAAATCTATGACAAATCAAACACAGAAATTGAGCTAATATAAAAGTTTCTGTTTGAAAATGTATATTAAAATTGCTACTAATGGATAAAATCAGAAGCCTACAATATTAGAGTAGGGCAGGACATTAGAGATTACCTAGTTCAGGGGCTGGCAAAACAGAAACCACCGGCTACCACCTGTTATTGTAAAGAAAGTTTTACTAGAACATGTGCATTTGTTTATATGTCCTCCATAGCTTCTTTCATGCTGTATTGTCAGAGTTGAGTAGTTAACTGTGATAAAGACCTCATGCTCCACAAAGCCTAAATTATTTCTTCAGTTTACTCTTTTTGTGTGTATTGGAAAGCTGAGGCCAAGAGAGAATGACTTGCTAAGGTTGCACGGATTAGTTTTGAAGTTTTACTAGAAATACATTCTCAAAAAATAAACCCTGATATTCATCACAATAGACAATATAGAAGCCTGGGCTTCTGAAATGAAACAGACCTAAATTTAAGTTTAGGGACCACCAGTAAGTAGTTATAAGGCCTTAGAGATTACCTAGTCCCTCTGTAGTAAACAGTCATCTTTGCCCAGAATCTATTCATGCTTTCCTTCTTCATGGAATCTCATCTGTGTTCACTTATCATCTCCCCATTGTAATCAAAGAAAGGGGAGGGGAAAGATGACCCCACTTTCACCTTCAGGCATGAGCTCTGATTTGTATAAACTTATCATAGTAACCCCTTCCTTCTTACCACTGATTGGTTCAGGAATGGGCATAAGATTGGCAATGGCCAATGTGATTTAAATGAAGCCTTGCTAAAGAGGTTTCATGGAGAATTCTTCCTTTCTCCAGAGACTCATAAAGAGCCAGTTTCTCTTCCTACCACTGGACATAAACAAGAAGGTGTTTTGCTCCAGTCAATCTTGGCCGCTCTTTTCTAACCATTAAGGAAAATAGTCTAAGGATAATAATGCTGATGCAGAGATTAGGACAGATTGAGTAGAATGACAAAAAGAGTAAACCAGAACTCTAACCAGAGCCTGCCTGAGTCTGTTATCTCTCTCGATTCCCAGTTACATAAGACAAAATTCCCTTAATGCTTTCACCAGTTTCAATCACACTATTCCTGACAGCCAAAAGCATCACTCCTCTAAATTTTAGGATAAGAATATATCTATCTCACAGTACTGTTCTGAGGATTACATAAACTAACATATCAAGTATCTGGCACACAGTAAGTATTCAATGAATGTTAATTACTTCCATTACTATCCATGAATATTAATTTCCACTGGACAAAATATCTAGAAAATGAACATATTTACTAATATTTTATAAAATATGATGGGGTATGCATTTAACATTTATAGTATAAATTACATAACTTCTCTATTGCAATATAAATAATTATATTGCAGTGTTTCCAGATAAATAATTCAGATTTCCCCTGGTGTTCTTTAGTTCTAAAGAGGAGCACAAGAATGCTGGATTGGAAATTGGTCTGTTTCTTTTGTCAAAATTAACCTACTTGAAATATATTTGTTCATCTCAGTAGACATGAAAAATCCCACAAGTATAATATTCAAGATGAAGAATTTTTGTTTATAACAAGACCGGAAAGGAAAAATACCTACCACTCAATCAAATTTCTGAAGGAAATAATCATAATGTATATATCTGGTACCTCACAGGGTCAAGATGAGGGGGGTGGGGGCAAGAAGCTGGGGACTTCAGTTTGGGGTATGAGTAGGTATCTGAATTGAGGCATCACTGTTAAGCAGCTGACAGATATTCCGAATAAATATCCATGACAAATAATCTCCTGCAATCCTGGTTATCACTGAATACCATTTTCTCATTAGGTAGTAATGGGGTAGGCTCTGGAGTCAGTAAAAGTGTCTTGTTCTCAGAGGGGTAGTCTATTGTGACCTCATTAGGATAAGTGATGATATTAGTAAGATTTGTAACATTTTCCTTTCCCTGCCTTCCCAGAAGAGTTACAATAACCAGGAGAGAGTTTATAGCCATAGTAAGTGAATTTACCCTAGTTTCAGGGCTTAAGTTTTATCAGACAAGAACTGGCTCACGTTTATCATTCTTTCATTCAACCCAACAAGTAGAAGAAAAACTATTCTTGCCAATATAAACTCAATCTATATGATTTTTAACTATATCGAGAATACTTTTTTTTTTGGTCCTATTTCCTTTCTAATACATTCAAAAACAGAAATTAAACAGACTACCTTGAGAGATGGCATTAGTCAATGTGATTAACAGAGTATACTAATGATTCTTCAAGAAAAGAAAGTAGACAAGAGGCCTCTGTCTCTGTTACCACACTGGAATTCTCCTCACTTTGTAGGCCTCTGAGGATTATTCAGGGCAGAAGAGGGAAAAGTAAATTGATATAAGAGACAGAAAAAGAAATGCCTTTAAGTATATTTGAAGTGAATACCATGATGACTCAATCTCACAGACTGGTAAATCAACAACAGTCTATTCAAATCCAAGGGGGGCGGGGGGCGGGGGGACTTCCATCTTGTCCTTGCAGCATAATGACCTGATTTATCCACTTGGAACAACAGTATCCTTACCATGAAAACACAGTCATTGTGAAATGGAAAGATGTCAAACAAACAAAAACAACAATTTGGTAAATACAGTCATGTATTATCTTATGTAATAACAATTGTCTAAGTAATGGGTAAGAAGAATGTTTTCAAGTTTATTGTATAAATAATTCAAAACCAACCAGTAATCCTGGGAAGTATATGAGTAGATAGTAAAATGTATCACAAAATATACTCTTATGCTCTGATAATGAAGTTCCATATGCTCTTTGGACAAATGCCTATGTTTCAAAAGTGATTTCCAGGTTGGAACCTCAGCCAAACACCTGCATGCTAAAATATCATTGTGCAAATAATTTTTACTACCCCTACTTAAATCTAAAAATGATCGTAAATGTTCCCCTCTGCAAAGAAAGAACCAGAAAGAATTACTACATTACCCATACTTTCATCACATTTTAGAAGAGAATGGCATTTTGAAGGAAAAAAAAATCATTTTTATTTCAGCCACTGAAATAACCAAAAATATTTAGATTTTTAAAAATATCACAGGATACCAGTAAGATAAATGAGTCCATTCATTCTTAAATTCACTAATTAAAATATTTATTGAGAGCCTAGTATGCGCTAGAAAAACATTTAAACCACCTACATGCTTTATATATAAATAGTAAACTGTACCCAAGAAAGCCTTGCATTAAAACTAGAGAAGAGGTTTGTATAAGGATGGTTTATATAAATTTTTAAACCCTTTCAGTAGACAGCTAAATCATAAAACAAAGCTATAGCAGTTTTTATGTACCCTTTTAAAAAGGGATTAATTTAGGTAGACCCAGCAGAAACTCCCTACATTTACAAATGCATTTATTTAGGGGAAAGGGTGAAATGTCACATCTGGGATTGATAATGTTTGGTTTCACCCTGGTCTTTGAGGATAACTCTTAGACTCCAAGAAGCATTGTATCTGGAAAGAAGAGTGGGTTTAAGGATACTCAGCGTAATGAAACAGGCCAGGTTTAATTCCCTTAATCGCTTGGTCAGGGCAAGTGAATTAACCAGCCACATCTGTTCACTTTGGAGTACCCAGTCTGGGTTCTTTCTGTGTATGCAACAGGGTTCTGTAGGATTATTGCATTAATACATCTTTCGTGTATTTGGCCTATTTGTACCTTACCTCTCCTCACCAAGCGGGGTATGAGAGGAGAAGGGGATACAACATGTTAACCAGGCCTGCCCATATTATTACCTTCCCTGAGATAGTGTGAATAGGGAAGTGATCCTTAAACAGACTCTTACTGGGCCAGATCTACTAGAGAAAGGGGAAAGGAGGAGGGAAAGAGTTCAGACCCACTGACTTGAACTGTTGCTTCCATTTCTTTCCTCCAGGGCTAAAAGCAGATCACTAAGCTCTTCTCTCTTGCTAACCCGAAAATATAAAATACTGCATGCCTTATTTTATCTTTCTCCAAAAAACAACCTCAAATTCAAATTCTGTGACACTCAGAAATGATGAATCCCGAAATATCTATCAGGGTCTTCCTCTTATAAAGCTCATGACCATTTTGGGGAAAAATGATTGGTAATCTTAGATGACATCAAACACCAGTAAATAATTCCTAGTTCCTCTAATGCAGTACATGCTTTTCACAAGATACACTTACAAAATGCATTTACATCCTTACTCCTTTAGGTGATGACAATGTACTGGTTCTTCAGATTTCACTCCCGATTTCGTGGTATCAGTGTTTCACAACCCCAGGTACACCAGTTTACCAACCTGCTATGTTTTCAGGAGAAACTTTTCAACATTCCCTTATGAGTGTAATCATATTGGAAAACTTTATCATATACAAGTTACAATGACCTCTCATATTAATAATCCTATAATCCTAATGTGGGTTGGCTTTCCTGAAAACATGTCATCTATGTATTTCCTTCATTTCCATCAATTTGGAATACTACTGTCAAATAAAGGAGCTGTGTTTACAGGCTATGGGAAAGACGGAAAGACGGGAAAGATGGAAAATGCCATGCTTTCTGAATATAGAGTCCTTATATTTTTATTCTCTGACATAAGCCACTAAAAGATTCTAGTCCTGGCCTATTTTCATTATTAAAATAGGAGGCAAGGCCATTGAAAACCAGCATCAGAAATCTTTCAGGTTATAACAATAATAAAAAAAAGAAATCTTTCAGGTCAGAACAGAAGGAGAGTAGATGAGAGGACAGAATATTGCTCAAGTAAGTTTTTTGTCCTGGCAAAGTTCTTTCTTTGACTCTAAAAAGTCAGAGTAATATTTTTAAAGCAAAGCTACAATTTTCCCATCCCCCTGAATAAGTCCCTCCGATGGCCTCTTTATACTTAGAATACAATCTGGACTCCTTACAAAGCCCTACGTGCTCTGGCTCCTACTTACGTCTCTACCTTCACCTTGTACCACTCTGTTCTCATTACTTCCTACACTACACTCAGCCGCACCCACTGTCAGGCCAGCCTTACACCCCTAATTAACTCAAGGCCACTACCAGCCTATAAAGTTGTCTTCACTAAAAAGAAGAACAAAAAATAAAACTCATACACATATACCCCCTGGTGGACATAGTCCCCTCAGGTACTTTGCTTGGCAAAAAGAACAGTATTTGTGGTTTAAACAAACAAAAGAATCCCACTACTCTGTGGGAAGATGCAGCCCCATCCCTGATAGAATGTTATGTAAGAAAAGCATGAGATTTCAGCCAGTTCTTCTCCCCTTTGTGCAGTGAACACACCACATAACACTCCATGACAGCCCTGGAATGTCTCTGCTTGGAAGTTCTTCCTCCAAGTTTCTCACACCTGCTTCCCTCTCATCACTCAGATCTCAAATATCACCTCCTCTGAGAGCTCTTCCCTGACTACAAAAACCCTTTTCCCAGCCCCACCACTCTCTATGCATACTATGCTTTAATACATCTGTAGCATTTTTACTACTTAAAATTATCTTGCTTCCTGATTGTTTATGTTATAATCTGTCTTCCCCTCACTAGAATATGAGCTCTAAGAGCGAGGGGATATTGTCAGTTCTAGTCACTACTGTGTCCCCAGAACCAATGGCATGCCTGACAGTTGTAAGCATTTGATAAATATGTGCTGAAATGATGGCTAGATGCAGGGACTAGGGCTTAGTGCAGAAGGAAAATGTAATCAATGGACAGACATACTTGGAAGTCTAGTGATAATCTTTGTGAAAGCTTTTTATTCTGAGTGTGTTTGATCTGGGGCCCTGCAAGACTTCTATAAAGTAAGGAATGGTAAAAGGCCAATAAAATCTGTTAAGAAACTAAGCCAAATCATTTTTGTCTCATGCATCCTGATTTTTATGGTTACAGAGAGTCCACAACTCCATGAGGAAAGAATCCTAGAGCAATGGAGCTATCAGTCAGAAGAGACAAAGCTGAAAGATTTCATAGCTATCAACCTCCATGAAAATAAACCTTGGCTGATTCACAACCAACAGAACATTGCACTTTTACAAGTCAATAACCTTGATCTCCACAACAAAGACATATGTAATTTATAACAAATCACATCCTGTGACATAAATCTATACTACTAATATTACTTTCTTAGATAGGAAGTGAAATCATAATCTATGTCACCTGCCAAGTGAGTTCACCAAAGAAATCAACATAACTCTCAATTCTGAATAGAGGGTACAAACCTCTAACTCCCTGTCTGGCCTCAAATTCTCCCATTAATAAGAGAAGACCCTGGCTGCCAAGGCAAGTACATATAACAAACAAGAATGACTCCCCCTCACCTGTGCCGTATGGTGGTGTAGGTGCTCCAGCTCAGGCTCCCCTATGGGCAAGTTTTTCATCCTCTCCCATTAAGTGACCAAGGAACCCAGAGAGTTACTAGTATTTATATGTAACACTCCATTTTTAAAGTCTCCATAAATGCTGAAATTGCTCTTGTCCATACTCAGAAAAAAACCCAAACATTTAAGCATTCATACTGGGAATTGTAGACATTATGACCCATAGCTTGGCTTAAGTTCACCTTTCCGTGATGAAGACAGGGTTTATTAAAAGGAAATGATAGTACAAATTACTACAGACTGTATAATTCCTTACTTAGAAGTTAATGGATTTCACCATTTTTTTTGTCAGTTACAATGGCTCTTGCTCAAGATGAATGGTGTTAACCATTCCCTTGCACGAGAAAAGCAGAGAATGTAGTAATGAGCAGTTAGTTTGAGTTACTGTAAGAACCAAAAAGCATTCACTTTGCTTTCCAAAGAATTTATATTTCAGAATGTCCTAAACTTCTGAACACATTATTTAACCTGTTTTTTGTTTCTTCATATCTATAAAATGGATAATTATACTACCTGGTGCACATGGGTGTTATGAGGAACAAATGATATAATGTTTTCTAAATTGCTGAGCAAAATGCCAGGCACACACGCACACCTCATATTTGTTCATTGTTTGCTGTTGCATCACTTTAATATTATTCATCCAAAAAGCTGTGGCCTTCGTTGTCATCATATTCAACCAATGACTCTAGTTTCATAAAAGTTGTGCCACACAAAAACAAAAAAGGCCACAAGAAATAGAATCAAAATATTTGTTCCTGTTTAAAACAAATAGAGTGCTTGTTTTGGGAGGGATATTAGATACCATGGTGAAATTTTTAAAGTAAAAACTATTAGCTATAATGAAATAGTGGGTTTGCCCAAGTAGACATAAAGTGGCAGAATAGTCAACTCTATCAGGTACCCAAGTAGGAAATTTTTTATTCACCTTATGAAAAAATGATTTGCCAAAATGTATCACTCCATATATTCTCACCTAGCACGGCCACCCTCGTTCACATGTCCAAGAAGCTGTCCATTAAAATGCCAAATGGACAGTATCTCTAGGCAAATGGTTTGACTTCCTAAAAGATCTAGTTTCTTTGTAAAATTTTACTGCTGTTCTGACACCAACTTGCGCCACAGTTTTTATTTCCTATGGTTCACATCCAAACTGAACTAAGAACTGTATCCTAAAACCAATAAAAAATTCAATTACTTTTTGGGATAAATTCCAGTGATATCTTTAATACTAACTTACCCATTTAAGAAGTACAGTAGAAGTCCCTATGAAAAATACTCTTAATTCAGATACTTTTCTGGCTGACATTACCAGCAACCTAAAAACCAGTGTGATGGATGGAAAAAGTTAAAAATATTTCACTCTGTGGTTCCAACATTTCAGAAGCGCAATTGCTGGGAACTAGATTTAAACTTTAATTAGAAAATGTATATATCACAGGGTTGCTCCTTTCCTATGATCCGGGTAGAAAACGTTTTTATGTGCATGAGTTGAAATGCAGAGATCAATAAAAATCAAGTTTGACAACACCAAGACCAAAGAAGCTTTGAGGAATTTGGAGATTTAAAAGATTATCTCCATAAACCTGGGACCACGCCACCTAATTATTCTATCACTGGGGCTACAAACTAGAAACAGAAATCCTTTACTTAAATATTATTAATTAGACATTTTAACACTTTATTCCAAAGACAAAGTGTACTTCACAAAATGTCTGTTAATTATGTAGCCATTTATTTGTTTTGAACAGTAAATAACCTTATATTTCTAACTATTAAAAATAAGAAAGGCATAGTCATATGGGAAGATTAATAAATGGGTTAGAAAGGAAATAAAAGGTGAATAGTGCAAAGGAGCAAGTAGTGCCAGAAAGAATATTTCTATTTCTTTGCTCAGATTAACCATGGGAGAGAAAGAAATAGAGTAGGATGGGTGAGTGTGTGTGTGTGTGTGTGCGTGTGTGCGCGCGCGCACCTGATCATTTAATCAATATAAACTATCACAACAGATAATTCAAGCCTAAAATTTAACTTTGGAGCTCACGTCTCTTTTGAAGGGTGTAAATGAGTTGATCTCAATGGCACAATGGAGTTGATCCTCTCACGTTTTCTGGTGGAAGCTCATTTTCTTACAAGTGCTTGATAACCACACACTTGAACAGCGAGGCCTCTGATCCGCTTCCTCCTCTCATGTCTCGATGTGAAGCACAAAGCTGTAAGTGGGACAGCCTGCAGGACCGATGCTAAAAGCTTTGTTGTGGGAATTCCTAAAGCGTATTCCTATAAATAGGATGGTCTGCATTTACTCAAGTTGTGCACACTGACCCAAATAGGAATGATGCATATGATTCACAAATGTGTACATCAATACGCTGGGAATCAAATGGGCAGGCACCGTTCCCAAACGTGGATGTTTCCTTAGAAACGTCCTCAGTATTTTTATCTGCCTCTCCTTCTAAGTGATTTTTGAAACAAAGTCTACACAAATAACTGAAAGAAAATGGTTTTTAACATATACGTAGACAAAGAGTTAAGATATCCCAATACAAACATATCCTACAAATTGTTAAGAAAAAGGCAGCATACCCAATATGAAATAGACTGCCAATTCACAAAGATAATGCAAATGGAAAAACAAAGCACTACAAACGAAACCCACGTATGAAAGAAAGCCCAGCTTCTCTAGTAAGCAGGTAAATGGCAATTATAACAGAAAACATTTCTGACTCCTTAGATTAAGGACAACGTAAAAAAAATTGTTAATACCCAGTGTGTTTAAGGGTATGGGAAAACAGACAGGCACACTCATCCGTTGCTGGAAAGAGTATGAATTACTGCCAACTTTTTTGGGGTTTTCTTCTGGATCTGTCTATTAAAATTTAAAAACTACAACAGCTCAATGTTAGGAAGCTTCTGTCCTACAACAACAATGACAACAACAACAAAAACAGCCACATGTCAGGATGTATGTATAAGTTTGACCATCGGAGGAAAGGTTGTAAGAGGCAAAAGTATAAACTACTTAAATGTCCATGAACAGGGAAGAAAAACATGACATGCACTATAAGTCTTAGATTGAATTCCCCAGAAACTGACCCTGAGATTAAAAAAAAAAAAAGGAGGGAAGGAAGGGGGACAGGGATGGAAGTGACCCACAGTGGGAAACTGGCTCAGTAGTACGAAGAGATTCTGGAGACTACTGGGGTCACGTTCAGCCTTGTCCTAGCCAGATGCTTGCACCTGTCAGTCACGGGTTCCAGGCTCCGCCTAGGGGATATAAAACAGACTCTGGCAGCTGGAGTCAAGCCCTTCAGAGAGAAGCAGATGCTGACTGGTGGGAGTGAAAGTGCACCAGGAGCCAGTGGACACAAAACGGAAAGACTGACCCTCACCTGCTACTCAATGGGGTATTATGTGCTATAAAAAAGAATAAATTAGAGACATACATTTAACTACAGAGTTGACCGTGACATATGAAAAGACACCAGATTTTCTTTTCTAGGAGTGGGAAGCCTTATTTATTTATTTACATAAGACTAAAGTATGAAATGATAAACATCAAGATGTTAACATAAAAGCTACTATGGGATGATGGGGGAGAAGCAGACTGAAGGAACGGGGAACAGAGAGAACTGGCAACTTTTTACGTGTATATACTTTTATACTTTTGTTTGGCCTATGCATACATTGCATCCATAAATGAACAGACAAATAAGGTAAAAGATCAAATATGCTGCATCAAAATTAACTTCTATAAGCTCTTTTCCTTTAATTGAAAATGCTCAGATTAAAATATTTTCTCAGAGTTAATAGGTTTGCCCTTTTAACTGCAAGCTGAGAAATACCTTTGGGACTTAAGTCCACATATGTGATCCTGAAATTAACAGAGAATCACATACAGTCATTCTGGGCAATGGGGGAATAAAGCAGAAAGAAATGGAAATAGGTATGTTAAAGCATTGCAATAATGATATTCAAGATGCAAGCATCTCCATTAATTATAAAACTCCAAGGCATCAATAGCAGGAGAATGAGTAAATGAATTAAAATGCATTAAACAGAATCATGACTACATAGGCATTAAATTATGTTTTTGAAAAATTTTGACTGGCTTAAAAAAAGAAGTATGATATAATGTGAGGTTTAAAAAAAGAATGTTTTATACTGTATATAAGTGAATGATTCCTGGGGCGTCTGGGTGGCTCAGTCGGTTAAGCGTCTGCCTTTGGTTCAGGTCATAATCCCAGGGTCCTGGGATGGAGCCCGTAGTTGGGCTCCCTGTTTCTCCCTCTCCTCCCTGCCTGTGCTCTCTCTGGCTATCTCTCTCACTATCTCTGTCTCTCTTTCTCGAATAAATAAATAAATAAATGGTTCATATTACATAGTTAAATATATCAGGTGCCTACATTTCTGTATGTATACATATACATACATATAAATAAGAATGCATTTCTCTGGAAGAACACATGCCATCTACATTTTAATAGTAGTTATACCTAGGTTATCGGTATGGCTGATTTTAAAAGTTTTCTTTTTTTCTTTTTAATTTTCTGCATTGTTTTGCTTTCAGACAATGTCATGCTTTAGTATTTTCCTTTTTTTAAGATTCGTTTATTTATTGGAGAGAGAAAGAGCACACGAGTGGGTGTAGAGGCACAGGGAAAAATTCTTCAAGCAGACTCCCTGCTGTGTGTGGAGCCCCACTGCGGGGCTAGATCTCAGGACCCACGAGATCAAACCTAAGCCAAAACCAAGAGTCAACACTCAACCGACTGAGCCACCCAGGCACCCCTACCATTTTCCAGTAAAAACAAACCAAGTGATAAAACAATTTGCTTCTTAAAAAAAAAAAAAAAAAAAAAGGTACTCGTAAAGAAATAAGCTCCCATCAACTTGGCAATTTTGACAGATGATTAATGGAAAAGGGTATGTACATTGTCTTCTACTCTTGAACTGACCAAAAACTCCCTAAAAAGTATCTAGTGTCTGGTCATTCTTACAGGTATAGAAAAATCACGGTAAACATATTAACCTGGTTAGCTAGCCATAGCGTATCTGGGATCTGAGCGCACGATTTCAGGACTTCTAGGCTAGCTCCAAGGAAAATAAAGTTGGAGGGAACCCCAAAACTGCAGATCCTTTAGGATGAGGAAATCTAATCTAGGCTCAAAGGGCTGTATTTGTAGCCTATTATGTACTACTACAATTAAAGACATCAGCAGTTAGAACAAAAAAATGAGCATTTGCTATCAATAAGTACATCTACATAGATCAAAAGAAGTGAAGATTCACTTAAACAGTTTAAACACATTGGAAACATGCATGAAGTTAAATGTTTGGTATAGTACACATTATTCATGGCAAGAGATTATTTTTTCTTCTGCACTCTCAGAAGCCAAGGAAGCCATAATGTAAAAGTCTAAAATGGTTAAAATAGAGTAACCTTTTATCATTATTATTAAATATCAACAGTGCTCCTAAAGAATGTTTTGCCGGTCTCATTCAGAAACTGGCCCTCTCTTGATTGACAAACTAATGGAATGCATCTACTTGATACCCAAGGAGAGGTGACAAATCTTTCCATCTTTTAAATGTTACCTCCCCTCAACAGACTATTCCCAACATTCAAGAAATCTTTCCATAAGCTTATACATACTACATGCAGAAACAGTCAATGACACTACGGAAGAAAGCCCTTGAATCCATCCATACTGCATCGCCTTGGAAACAGTGAGGCAGAAACGAGACTCACAGAATTCCAATAAAAAGAAAAACCAAACCAAAACAAATTCCTTTCTAGACTTTGTGGGGTTTTTTTTAATTCCCTGATAAAATTTTTCTTAATGACTTGCATTGTAGAAGTTTTCTTGACCTTTTAAATCTTGTAAATGAATGACTGAATTAATTTATTTTTCCTAACTCAGTATTCCAATCATCTTAGGAAAACAGCTGGAAAGAAAGGTCAGTTCAAAAGTGAGGTCTAGGTAAATAATATGATTTGACTAAATTCCTTTTACTTAATTTTAAAGTACATCTGTCGGGTTTCCTTCCCACATGCCCTTCACAAAAGCAGGCTGCAGGGTAGAAGAAAAGTTCGTCTTGGACATTCAAAAACGTGAGGCCGGTTCACCCAATGGAGCACAGTCCCCAAAATGAACACACACTGCAAGCTGGAAAACTATTTAAAATCATTTTACATACCAAGTTTTATTTCCCTATTAACGTACCAACTCATAACAAAACAATAAGCTGTGTACTTATTCAAAGAGTAATAATAGTTCCCATCATTCGTTTTAAACACAAAGATCTCTAAAAAGCAAAGCCCATGGATCTAGCAAATATAATAGTTAGAGAATATGCCTTTTACTATCTTCCTCTCAGCTGTTCCTTTTCCTGCTCAAAATAAAAAAAAAAGGACCAGATTACATAATACTGCCACAAATAAATAACTTTTATAAGTGACGGTTTCTCTATCTACTGTAAAATGATACTTTATTGAAGGGCAACAAATAGCTAGCTTAAGGTAAACGTGGTATAGTTTATATGAAACATTATTTTTTGTAACAGATCAAAAAAAAAAAAAGAAACTGAACTTTTCTTTTGCCAAGATACAAAACAATTTCACATTTTTCAAATGAGACACAAAACTAAGTATTTTCCTCATCAGTAAAAACTGGAATTAAATGTTTTCTTGAAATATATTTCAGTGACTAAGTTTTAAATCATCTTTCAATACATCAAACTCAATCTGTCCTAATGGAGAAGTACAGCGTTCTGAATTACCCATTATGTTGGAGAATCCAGAAGTCATTTTAATTGGTTTTGAATGAAAGCATTATTCTGCATTTCTAATCATGTTTCTACCCCTAAGGCTAATATTAAAAATGAGTTACAATTCCTGAGCAAATGAATTGACTCAGAATCATGGCTGGGATTAACATTTTGTTACAGATAATCCACAAACTAGAGAGTCCAAAAGCCTGTAACTGATAGTTGAGTGTATTCTCTAAGTAAGAAGCTAAAATGCTCATTAGACACACTCCATGTTAATAATGAACCCTCTGAAAAGAGTATACACGTTATGTAAAGTGTTGTACATTCTCTTGTACAATGTGGGTCTCTCTTCCAAGATTACCAGTCTAAGTATTTATTCACTGAATTTTCTATTCCTAGAAATGAGACACTTGTAGGGTTAACTGTCTTGCCCTAAAATTATATTTATCTTCAAACGCCCTTATAATTTTAAGATATAAAACAAGTTCTACCTTACCAACCACAACAAATGGTGATTGTCAATCACAAATACACATTATAGAGAGTTTAAAATAAACCTGACATTGTGGTCACAATGAATTAGATTATGCTACAAGACAGAAGCTTGTCATTTGTGCGTTGAAGTGGTTTCAGCTAAAACCTCAAATATTAATGAGGAATAATAAACTGACCTATACGCTGACAATTAAGCAATTCTGATTTGAGCACCTGAAATAATTTGCATAATGAAAATATCCTTCCCCCAATTATCCAAATTATAGTTTAAAAGGAAAAGAACACTCTAGAAGAGGTTTTTATTTGTAGGGACATTTTAATGAGGTGATAGGTATCTTAATAAGTGTTCTTGGGTGAAGACCCCTGGATTATTAAACAGCAGTTCTTCTGTATCCTATATTAATTCATAGGAAGATTTTATCACGTCTGTTTAATTTATGAGAGACTTGAAGTACTTAGTATTACTTGCATGGTTTAAAGTAAACCAATTTAAACAAAAGATGAAATAAATGGTAAGTTTGGATGATCTGGGTTTTTCTGATATTTTTTCCTTTAGTTTAACAATAATTCACTACAAGTACAAATCAGGAAGATCTGCATGAAATTAACTTCAAAGCAGCTTTGCAAATGAGTCCTAGAGGGTTTTATGAAAAAATGTCACCAAGCAGAAAGAATTTTAAAGACATTAATTGTACTTAATTATTTTTTTATGTGGAGGAATTTTAAATTATGGGGAAAATAAATCCACATCACTGCAAAATGACCTCGAGTATCTATTACTTTTAAAGAAGAAACTCTTACCTGTAATAATTAAAAGACAATTATAATTATTCATTGATTATTACAAAATTTGATTGCTTATAATTTATTTTACTCTACACTCCTTTTTCCTGATAGTTCAAATTCTTTTCTCAAGATGAGATTTTAACTATAGTGTTAATTTTCTATTTTAAAGATAGAGTTAACATGCAATTTAGTATCTTATGATTAGTTTCATTTAGGCAATACAACAAGTTTTACAGATGTTTTTGCAAGTTGTTTCACTGCTTTTTGGCCCAAATTTACCCGTTTAGGAGGTTAAACTAAATGCTCTCCTAAGTGATTTACAGAGCCAAAATGGCTCTGCTACTCCGGTGATATTTTTCTGAAAAAGATCGTTCCTTCATAGTTCTTTTTCATATGAACTACAGAGTCTGTCCAAAAATATCCCTTGTCATTTTACTGTTACAAGAAGGGTAAAATGTTATTGTGAATAATAGAATCAATTTGATATAAGTGCAAAAAGAATTTTTATGATATGAATTAAATCAACTCAAGCAAGTAACTCTTTCCGTAAGTAACTCACTGAATACGTAAAAGGCAAGAGCAGGAGAAAGCAAAATAAAATAAGCAGTTGCAGACTCCAATGAGATTTGTCTATTAAAAAGAGACAGAGAGAGGGAGAACTAAAAGGGTAGTCAAATTCCAGCTATCAACAAGCTTGTACTCTGTGCTTTGCTGTATAAAACAATCACTGCCACCGATAGAGTATTTTTGGATCCAATGGGCTGTTCTCATAGATACTCCAGAAAGCAACATTTGCAATAAAATGTGACAGGCAGGTTTTTGTAGCCAGCTTTGGAAAAGCCTGAAATTTGATTGAATCTCATAGTCAAGGACTATACAAACATAAAAGATACTTAACTTGTTTTTCTCATTATTGTTACTCTTTGGATTTTTTTTTTTTTTATTCCACTTTCGGTAGGTCTTGGACAGTGTCCTTTTCATGCAATGAAGTATAATGGTAGATGCTCATGCACGCCATAGCTTCCCCAACCCCATAAATCAGGTCAGTACTGGTCTGTAGAGAACGAAATCAAGATTCAAGATCCAAGATTACTGCCTACACTCTCGAGAATAAGAAACGTGAAAATATGAATGCCTTGAGAATGATTTTTCTATAAGCTCGAAGGAAATGAGAGTAACTTGTGATGCTGTTTGTGTTAGGAGGTGACCTCCCTTCCACTATCAAACTTCAGTACCTTTAACCGGGGCTTATGCGTGAAGGCTACAAGGCCAACCTTTTTCCTTGAAAATGTATACCCGTAAAGTGAAAATTTGAGTTTCTCATCAAATCAAAACAATGTCTTCATTTAGAAATGTGGAACTTCTGGATTTTATAACAACTTGAGGTAGCTTTCACACCAGCCTGCATTTCCATCTCAAAACCTCCACATGACAAGCCAATTAAATAACTGGCTAATGGACTAAACTGTCATCTTGTACTAAGCAAAGTAGAAATCCAGGAAATAAGAGAAACAGCACAAATAAAATTTTAATAAACACAACAATCAACTTTTCCTTAAGAAGGTCTGCGGATTAGAGAACTTTTACGTGAGTAAATGATAAAATCTTTTAAAACCACGGAATTAAATTTTGGAAAGAATAAATTTCTATGAAGAAAGCTAAGAGTTCCAATAAACTTACCTATATACATAATCATTTATTCATACATTAGCATTTATAATAAATTTAACCATTTATTCCTTCCAAAAACCAGCTCTGTATAAGGTATTGGGATATCTCTGTGTATAAAAATATCCTGTTTTAAATTTTCCAATCTATTTTCCCCTTTTTATTAAACAAGTGGCTCCTAATCAGACCAAATATATAATGATATACTCAAAAAGTCTATAACATGACCTAAACATTATTATTTTTGGTAAAGAGAATCTTTTACCCACTGCATTTTCTGATGGGCTTTTCTTTAAGCAACAAATATACAAATGAATTTAGTCGTTAGAGATTACTTTTGAATTATAAAGGTCTGGCTGCAGATTGCTGTCAAATATGTCTCCAATTATCAACTTGTAAATGTGATTTGCAACATAAAGTCTTCATATGAACAGTCCAATACCATAAAGCAAATTTTAGTAAATTTCCTGATTATTAATGGTGATAGAGGAAACTGCTAACAATTCAAATAGGTTTGGGCATCTATCACTTGATATTTGATAGAAACACTTCCTTTCTTTCTGATCTTCCTGATCCCTCTTTGGTTTCACTTAATTTTTGGCTGTAGTAGGTACCACTGTTCCCTGTTTCTGAAGTCCCATTAACTGACTTACTCAATGTAGCCTTGCCTTCCACTGACTATGATTTTGCTAAAATTTAACAATTGCTTCTTCATGACCAAATCCAATGATACTTTCCAATCCAAATGTTACAGACCCCTCCAGAATGCATGATGCCGATGGCAGTGTCCTGTTTCTTGAAACTATTCCTGCCTCAGTGTACAGTACTCTCCCTGGGTCCTGCTCTCTGATCTCTCTTCCATCTTTCCCCACACTCGGTCTTCCTCAGCCTATGCTAGAAACGCTGGTGTTTCCCAACACTCCCTCCCCAGCCCTCTTCTCTCCTCCTCTTTTAAGTACCCAGGAAATTTTGTTCACACTGACACTACCAAAGGGCTCTTGTCCATATTTCTCCCGGGAGCTTCAGACTTATACATCTAACCATACAGGACATCACTATTAAAGGCATCTCAAAATCAGGGGGCCAAAACTGGGCTTCTAACTTTTTCCTACAAAACTTGTTTTGCCCTAATTCAAACTGCTCACCATCTACCTACCATATGCTCACCATCAACCTGAAGGCACTATAGGGTCCTTCCCTCTTCCTTCCTTCCTTCCTACCTCCAATTAAGTCATGTGGATTCCTCTTCCTAAATACGCTATAGATCCCTTGCCTCTCTCCATTCTGACTTCTATCACTTGAATCAATGTGCTCAGCATTTCTCACCAGAATCACCACAGTGGGCTTCCACCTCAGACCCTCTGACCCCAAACTTCAACCCGCTAATTTATTCTTAATTCTGCCACCAGTCAATCTGCCTTCAGTGGATCCCCATCACTTTAAGGTGTAGTATTAGTATTTGCCCCCCAAAAGATGTTTTTTCAGTAAATAGTGCCACCTTTTACTCTAATGCTCTAACCAGAACCTTACATGTCATCCTTGATTCTTACCATTTCCTTGCCTTTTGCACCCAATACAACAGCAAAAGCTGTCATCTCTACCTCAGAAACACACCTCCTATCTATTTGTATCTTACTATCAACACCACTTTCACCTGAGTTCATCACTGCCTGTCTGGAAAACGGAGTTTCAGGACACAGTTAGAATTGTGCTGATTATAGCCCTGCAGTGTCCATTTAAACATATTCCTCTTTCCTTCTCTTTCCTACAAACCAATCATTGGAGCTACAAGTCTGATAGCTATTCTCTTCAAGTCAGATGCATTGAGGCATAATTTAGATACAGTAACACCCGGAAGTGTGATCTTTTTAAAAAACATATTAATATGATCATGGCACTCTGCTTAAAATCATCCAATAAATTCTTACTTCACTGAGAATAAAATCTGAAGAGTCCTCACTGTGGCTACAGAATCCCTCACAGTCTAGTCACTGACCATCTTCCTGATCTCACCATGGATCACTCTCTTCCTCCTTAACCTTCTCGTAACCACATCTGGTCTTTTCTCCATCCTGCCAACACTCCACTTTCATTCCTATCTCGGGGCCTTGGCATTTACTATTCCTTTGGCCTGAAAGAAACCCACACCTCTCCAAGTGCCTGATTGCCTCTTGTGAGGGAGGTCACAGTTCAAGTACCATGCCTTCAGAGAAGCCTGTTCTCTGCATGTGTGCACATAGACATACATTTATGTACATAAATCGCACTCCCTCTTGTCTTCCAAGTCCTTATCATTTCCTGAAATTACTTTGACTTTTATTCGTTTCTTTATATTTTGTCTCTCTTATCACACTGGACCATAAACTGCATGTCCATTTCCCATCCTGGTGCTGAAATAAGTGCCTGGTACTCAGCATAATCTCAGTAAGTGTTTGCTAGATAAATCAATGACCCATGACAGATCTGACTCCTACAGTTTCTAGCACTCTCCTTCACTAATGCTCTGCTTCAGATCAAGTGAATGAGGACATCTGTTTTCCCTCAAGCCATTACTTCCCCTCTGGGCTCTACACCTCACTATGTGATAACTGGTGTGCCTTCGTTTTGCCTCCATTTTTCTGCCTCACTCATTCTGACTCATTCATTACATTTTATATAAAACAAAATGGCACTCATTTATGGTACGTCCACAGTATACTGTGCATATAAAATGTGCTGTTTGCACTTCAGGGAGAGCCCTGTAGAATAGTGATCAAGAGTAAGGTCTGCAGTAACAGGGCCTGGACTCCAATCTCTGCTCCATCACTGAAGTATTCAGGTGGATCCATACAATCTCTTTGCCTCAGTTTCCTCCTTTTACAAAGAATAGGACTCTTTTGAGGATTACATGATATATGGAAAGTGCCTAGAACATCTGATCAATAAATAGCATCTATTTTTATTCCTAATAGTAATGATGTACTTTATTTAACGACTCACACCAAAATGATTTATTTTGTGTCTGCTTATTACTATTGGCAGGTCTTTGATGGCATGGTGAGAAAGATTTTTTCTTTCTTTCATTTTTCTAACTTCCAGGGCAAGGCACAATTTCTGACATATCATAGTACTACTCCATTCATACTTCTTAAGTGACAATAAGTGAACCTGGTTTCCCTGGGCCAGAAATACCCTTGGGGTGTAGGGGTAGGGGTCCAAACGTGTATGAATGAAAACGAGTAACACATGCCCCCAGTAATTGTATGGGTAAAAAACAAATCTGTCAGGAATAACAGCTGTGGGTATGTAAAGACGGCGATCAGGTAACTAATCCAACTGGCCTGAAAAGGATCACAAAAACAAAGAATGGAAAGTTCAAATTCCAATGTAAAGTCCCATCCTTTGAACACCTCTCTTGCTCATCTCATAGGGAAATATTCAGTCTATTCTGCTGTAAAACCAGGAGCTAACATTAAAAATGGCAGCATTTTATTCAGGTACAACATCTTACTTTGGCTCACATATTCAATAACCCATAAACTCAAAAATCCCAAAGCAGGTCAAACCCCATAATATATATGAACCCATAAAAAAAAGAGCACCAATTTTGTTGCATTGCCTTTGAACCACTGCAAAACAACATTAGATAAGGGCCAGCAAACTTTTTTCTGTGAAGGGACAAATAGTACATATTTAGGCTTTTGGGCCAAACTAACCAACACTACTGTTGTAGGACAAAAGCAGTCATCAAAAACATGCAATTGAATGGGCATGGCTGTGTTGTAATAAAACTTTATTTATGGACATAGACATTTTAATTTTACATAATTTTAAGTGCCCTTAAATATTATTCTACTTTTGTTTTTTTCAACCATTTGATAATATAAAAACAATTCTTGGCTTATGGGTATATAAAAGCAGGTACTTGGTCAAAATTGACCCACACTTCAGAGTTTGCTGACCCCTATGTTATACCAATTTCATTAGCTTTTTCCTAACTCCAAGCAAAATGTGATATAACTGGTTTCTCTTCATAAACTGAAAGTGGTAATGATGCATTTTCTCAGGCCAAAAAGACTACTACTTTTATAAGTACTACACTGTAATTACTGTAGCGTATTTTAATTAATATGAAGGATAAAGAGTAAAAATAATTATTTAAAATATCTTCATATTAATAATTTGATGGACAGCTAATTCAGGGCTCTATTAATCCTAATTCTGCCACAAACCTGTTGTTCAACACCTCAATACATTCTTTATTCTTATTTGTAACAATTTCCTTATTTATAAGAGAAAGGAAATTATAATGATGAAATATCAATATATATCCATGAGACCGAGAAAACTCATTCAGCCGGTCATGGTTAAAAAAAAAAAAAAAATCACATAGTACATTCTTCCCATATTCTCCAAGGAAAAGAAGTCCACGTTGCTTTTACTCAACAGATATTTATCAAGCACATATTATGTACAACACAATATGAAATACAGCAACCTCTCTGGCACGTGTACAAGAATAAGTCATCTTTTTGTGCATTCACAAGTAAGTGTCTGAAAGAGTTAAATGAAAAATGTCGTCATTATTTTGATAAACCTCAGAAGAAATGCAACCACCTTCATTCAAGGATCAATATGACCCAGGGCTTTTGAGACCCAAAGTTGTCCAGAGAGTGCTACAGATTGACAGGATCGTCTCTTAGTGCTTGACTTGACATGAGATACAGTGAAAGACACGTAAACCTCGGGTGAAGAGCCTCATCTCAGACGGTTCCATATTGGCCAGACGAGCACCGTGGCTCAAGAAGGCAGGCTACCTCTTCCACAAGTCAATTGTGAATTACTCTCTCTAAATTGGCTCCACAGCTGTGATTTTCAGTTCCTAGAGTACCCTCCAAATAGCTGGTTGTGGGGGGAGAAATAAAAGCCTGCTTTTTCCTCAAACACACACCTTTTGGCGATCTGCCATCGCGGCTCATGAAGGACATGCAGATCTGAAAAGGGACCCTTCTGGGAGTCTATCAAAAAAAAAAGGTGATCAAAAGTTTGGCAGAGGGGCTCTGTCAGGCACTCAAACACATAACTTATTCCAGCTTGGGAGACCTACAGAGTAGATTTATGAAATAAACTTGGCTCAAAGGGAGCCTAAAGTACTCAGCCCCGAACAAGTGAAGATGGGGGAAACTACCAAACCCCTGTTTCTTTTCAAAGGAAACAAGGAAAGTGTAAAACAGGGAAACAGAGGAAAGCGAAGACAATTACCTACAATATTAACCCCTTTCTGGGAACCTGTAGGTAACTCACAATCTGGTTACAGACACGAGTTACAAAGACTGAGTTTCCCTGTCTTTCAGACAACAGATAGTCTGCTTTTATCTCATCAACTGCTGGTGATGGAGAGTTAGGAGATCGGGAGGTGAATGATAAAGGTACACGAAAGCTGGCATTTCAGGGTATAGCAGTGACCTGGCTTAATGTACCACATCTGCGTAGGTATGATATTTGTATCCACACATACACACGCACACACACACACATCACATACGTATTGAGAGAAGTAGAAAAGGGAAGAGGAAGAACAGTGAAGACAAGATGATCTCTCACATACACACCTTTGATACATAAATACACAGACACAGAAAGAGTGAACAGAGAACAAACTTATCTGTCATTAGAAAAATGATTCAAGGCCTTTCAGTCCTTCGAAAGCATGCTCTCTTTGAGCCTGGATTATTAGATAATGCCCGCATTACTATTTTCCACAGGTACCCTTCTGAAACGGTGTCAGTTATCGAATCTGCAGGTTCAATTAGGCACCTTTATCACCCGGCGTAACTTTCAAACCCCACACCTGTCTTTACAACACTTCTGGTTCCATGGAAAGTTCACCGGGCTGACATTTAGTTACATGACTGAATTCTAAATAGGGATTAATAAAATGATTAATTTACTCTTCTTTTCTCCTCTCTCTCTCTCCGGTTTCCCCCATGAGTCATGGTTGGCCATCTACAAGAACACAATATCTAACTGAGGAAAACTGTCTTCCAACCACAGCATCTGTCTCTCTGGCAAGCTCTGCTGACAGTTGGGTCCCAGCTCTGGAACTGTTCAAGAATCTTTTTTCGGGCTGAGCGATTAGTGGGCTCTCATCCTCCTAGGTGAGGCTTCCTACTGATTCCACTCAATTTGAAAGATGGATTTGTATATGTTTATCCTGCGGAGAATCTGCTATTGTGCAAATATCTCAAATTGAGACCCCCCATGGGAGGACATGCATGACACAGGAGCACTTGCATTCCATTTCCTGCAAAACATCCATAAAATAGTTTGGTGGTTCCCAAGGGTCTGCTTCTGGGTGTTATATAAGCAGCTTCTCCTTCAGCAAAGGGAAAGGGATGCTTCAAGACACAGAAATAAAAATGCCCACAGTTCTCTAAGGGAATTTCAAAATAGCAAGTTGCTTAAATACCAAGGAAAGCACCTGGTTTCTCTCCAAGCCTAAAGATAGCCTGTGATAGTTTAAGAAATGTAAGCAGAGGGTGCCTGGGTGGCTCAGTCGTTAAGCGTCTGCCTTCGGCTCAGGTCATGATCCCAGGGTCCTGGGATCGAGTCCCACATCGGGCTTCCTGCTCAGCGGGAAGCCTGCTTCTCCCTCTCCCACTCCCCCTGCTTGTGTTCCCTCTCTCGCTGTCTCTCTGTCAAATAAATAAATAAAACCTTTAAAAAAAAAAAAAAGAAATGTAAGCAGAGGTGGGGGAAAGGAGAGGCGCATGAGGAGGTCACGGACAGCACTGGAGAGATTCTAGAACACACGGATCATCTGGCAGTGCACATCTGAGTAAGTTCTGTCATTTGTGAAATTCTATCGAAAGTACTTTTATATATTTGACAGTGTAGGAAATTGTCTATTCCTGGTATAATTACTGTAGTCTCTTGCCTAAGGCGAGGGTTTCAAACCCACTGTTGAAATAAACCCAACTATTCATGAAAAAAAAAAAAAAGTACTTAGTGAAGAAGTTTCATGTTTTGTTTTTTGAAACGCAGTTAAGGTGGAGGCATTATTTGTAGGCACCATATTCCAGTAAGGGCACATCTGTCTTGTTCTAATTTGGAGCCTAAAATACTGCTGTCAGGCTCTCCCTTTCTTTCTTAAAAATTTCTTCCCAAATCTACTTTATCTACTTTTTTCTTTCCAAACAATTACTCAACCCTCAGACCCCCTGGAGGCTTCTGATTCTTAAAAGAATTAGAAAAGATCTCCAGTTATTATTAGATTCCATTTTAGACGGAGAAGAAAGCAGAAAGTGAGCAAGATAGGCACGCCTTTATGTTGCCTGAGTTACTTTTGAAATTTGCTTCATTCAAAGGCCAGAATAGCATGGAGCACCTTCAAACTATAAAATAAGACTTCCACTGGACCAATTATTTGTAACCTCTCACTGGAAGTAAAAATGATTCAACACCCCCTCCCTCCCCCGTCAAAGACCTAAAGGTCTTTAGAGAATCCAAGAAGCCCCATACATTTAATATTTTCTAAGAATAAGTATGGGGGAAAAGATTAAGCCCTCAAATATCCAACTTATGTAAGTCTGACAACAAGAAAAAACACACAGTGGAAAGGATTAATCTCAAACAAAACTCAGAAAAGAGGTTTTTGCAGAAAACTATTCCTCTGGCTAGATCTCTTTTGTTTACAATATGAAGTAGAATTTGGACCCATTATATATTCTTTCTTATGGTCCCCCTTGTGAATTGAGGTTGTTAAAGTAACATTGTAATTATCTTTTATCTATAGCATGATTTATTTATAATACGAAATTCCCTTTTACATCTTCAGATTCTTAATAAGTGAATGATCTCCTTAACAGTCAGAAAAAAAGTAACATCAAAATATGAAACAAATATTTATTTCACCATCCTTTTTCCAGAAAACTATGAATGTGACTCCAATAAAAACACTGCTATACATTTTGTTTTAAACATTTAAAAATGTTTTTCAGTTTCAAAGGTCATATTTAGAACTGAACCAACCATGAATATGAATAAGTTGTAAGCCATGCCTAAAGCGGGTGTCTTTTCAAGTAAAAGACAAGACTTACTAATAGTCCCATTTGTTTTCCATTAAAAATCTACTCATTGTATTCACAGCAATCCACATGCCACTATGCGAGCCTGCTTGGACAAAGCCTTTGCTTTGTGTGTATCAGATGCAAAATTTACTTAAATTCCAGATAATTGCAAGTGCATCTGCTAGGCTTTGTCACTGGTCTATATGAACATTTTCACAGTGTATACAAAGAGCAATTATCTAACAACTAAAGAAAACGAAACAGTCATTTTGGCAAATTACAGCCAGCTCCTTTATCAAGGAATAAGTTTGCTAAAAGAATGCTACCCCAAAACACTTTTTTTAAATAAAATGCATTCACTCACACCACATACATTAGCTACACAGAACAAAAAAGGGAGCTTTTTCAACTGTTAAATTACTAGGTCTGAAACAAGGATAACTGCAATTTCAAATAAAATAATCTCACAAAACATTAAAGTTCCCCTCTGGAGAAAAGAAAAAAACCAAAAACTAAAAACCAAAAAACAACAACAAAAAAAAAAAACCACCCGATTTAAACCAATTGATGCACTAGTATAAGTTCTTATTCTGCACTCATGACAAAATATTTCAACAATAGTCACTTACCCTGTTTATCATCCAGTTTTAGTTCCCTAATTTGAGACACAAGTGCACACGTAAGTCAAAACAGGGGATATTTAAAAAAAAAAACAAAAAGAAAAAACACCACCACCACCAAAAAAAAAACAAAAACAAAAACAAAATCAAAACAAAAACTTGAGACAAAAAAAATCTTAATTGAAAGTTTTTGCTCCATTCATGAGTCCACTGCAAGCAGGCCTGTCTCTCTAGTTGGGCTATTTGGTCAATGTTTCTCTTTCTCTCTTTCATTCCACACACCCACACACATCGTCCCTTTTCCCTTTCTTTTGCTCACTTTTTTTCTTTCTTTTTTTTTTTTAACTTCGTGAACAATCCTATTTCAAACTGTCACACTCAACACAGCCAGCCCTCCTAAAAGCCCAATCCAATTTTCAGACTTTTACACCTCATGCCAACTAAACAACATCAACAGCACTCCTCTTCTAGAGCCTAATAAGGTAAATCTGTTCTTTTAACAAATTCTTAAAGCTATCCACAGTGATCACAGTGGTATCATTAGAATAGAGAGAAAACTATTTAATACAAAGACTAAAAAATTTTTGTGACATTTGACCTGTTTGAAATCTATCAATTCAGTGGCCATTTATTTCCTACTTCACTTTCATTTAAATATCTTCATTATCGGGCGCCTGGGTGGCTCAGTTGGTTAAGCGACTGCCTTCGGCTCAGGTCATGATCCTGGAGTCCCTGGATCGAGTCCCGCATCGGGCTCCCTGCTCGGCAGGGAGCCTGCTTCTCCCTCTGACCCTCCCCCTTCTCATGTGCTCTCTCTCTCATTCTCTCTGTCTCAAATAAATAAATAAAATCTTAAAAAAAAAAAAATAAATAAATAAATATCTTCATTATCATTTTGTAAAATGTATTATGTTACCAGCCAAAGCTATTAGAAAAAAAAAAATCTCCCTATTCCCCAAACTGGAGAACCATCATTATCATTAATATTTCATGGAACTGCATTAAATGAGACAATATTCAATATTTAACTATCTAATCCTATAGTAATTTATATTAGAAAATACCAACCATGTGAGAATTCAGCCAGTCGGATTATTTTATTGTATGAACCTTTGTCATTATTAATAACACTTCTGTATCTCATATTTTTTCAGCACAGAATGTAACATCCAAGGACTGAAAGTGATTTTGTTTCTAATTAATTCTCAAAATCCTTGGGAGACAGTGATGGGAGGATAAATATATTAATTTGGAATTGAAGAATAAAAGACTAGCCTTTAGATGCAAAAGTTTTACTAGAGATGTGGATTACTTGCATGCGTCGTACACCTCACTAGGTTTACTCATAATTACGTGACGAAGACCTGTTTAAACCTCAGAGAGTCTACATTATGGGGGTGGGGGAGCTTCGGTTTTATTTCTTTCAAATACCACAATTATTACCAATTAATAAGTAAAAAGTTGGTCTGATCTATTATCCAGAATTCCTATTAATTTGCTTACAGGAGATTACGTAGACATCCAGATGTTCTCCATATGTACTTTAAACAAATCCCATTTACCTTTTTTTCAGACCATTTATCAACTTTACATATTTATACATAGGCAAACTTCAGCTCATTTTAGGTAAATTATCTTTAACTTCAGCATGAACGGAATTCAAATGGGTAACTTTTTAATATGGCACTTGGTGATAACAAACTCTACGTAACAAACATTTGAAATTGGTGTGTGCTAAAATCTAAAGTGCTTAATACCTTTATAGCCAAAAATGTCCTCCATTTGATTTTAAGCAAGGAAAAAGTTCTCACTGCTACTAGCCTTTCAAATTTATACACTGAGGCCATCATTATCCCTCCCCTAAGACCCTAAGGTCACTCATAGAATAATGGTAAATATTTGCTGGAGGCTTTTCATTTATCTGTTTTGTTGACAGCTCCCTTTCCTGTTGTTTTTTTTTTTTTTTTAATTTTGAGGGAATTTGACCATCTATATATTACTGGAAGTTGCAGTCTTCTTGTCTTCTCATAAGAGACCAGACTATGGATTTCCCAGACTTCCTAGTTATATGGGTATGGACACTTCATCAGGATACAGCCAGTCAAATGGAATCACCAGCCCAGAACTTTGAAATGAGAGCCAGGGACTCCCAGAAGACAGGATAGGGGTTCCTTCCAGACTTGGTACAAATAGCCACATATCCTGGGCAGCAGTGCCGGTTGACAGTAATGGCAGAGGCAGAGGCCAGTGCCAGGGATGTGGAAGGTTCCAGCTGGGCACCCAGTACACAGTGGCAGAAGCCTAAGTGCCTGGTTCCATATCGTTCCTGGTGATTCCATAATTCCCAGTGTCCTTCTAACACATTCCTTTACTGTTTACATTAGCCAGAATTAGTCTGTGTAGGTTACAAGCAAGGACATAACCGGATCCCATAATCAAAAATAGTAATTCAAATTGTGCTTTTATTCTGTGTTGGTTAATTTTATGAACTGCTGGAAAATAAATTAAGAACTCCTGCAATATTGTGAGTCGTAAAGAACATTCCATTTTCACAAAGGCTAGGAAACTTCCCATCCAGGAGGACCCGGGCAGCAAATGGTAAGTGACCTCACAGATCCTTGGAAATTCAGCTACCCAACAGGAAAAGAGCCAAGAATCAAAGTTTAAATGAGGAACACATCAATGAAGACCCTTCCTATTTTTCTCAACCGCTGCTTTCCTGTTTCAGATCAACAGGAACAGAAGGAAGTAACAGAAGATGGAAAAGAGGGGCGCCTGGGTGGCTCAGTCATTAAGCGTCTGTCTACCTTTGGCTCAGGCCATGATCCCAGGGTCCTGGGATTGAGCCCTACATTGGGCTCCCTGCTCCGAGGGAAGCCTGCTTCTCCCTCTCCCACTCCCCCTGTTTGTGTTCCCTCTCTTGCTATATCTCTCTCTGTCAAATAAACAAATAAAATCTTAAAAAAAAAAGATGGAAAATAAATTTTGATGGTTTATCTATGATTTGCTGGAAATGAGATATGCACATCTTGAAAACCCACAGTAAAAATAAGCATTAATCAAGAGCCTGACCAGTGGTATCAAAAGTCAGAACTGACTGCCTCAAGTCCAGGAAGCTATTACCTGGGGCTGGGGAAAGGGTTAGTGCCTCTGTGCACTTCTCCTATGCCATCTACTCTTGGAGCGATTCACCTGGTACTTTTCAAGAATATTCCCCTTCCCACAATTGACTGATAAAAGATGAATTTAAGAGAGTGAATAAGTTTTGAAAATTAACTCTGAACCTACATATTCACCATATGCTTTCAAGTTCGATGGGGCAAATAGTCCTTTAGAGAACATTTTTCACCCATGGCATTTTGGGAACAATGGAAAATTTTCTTTCCTTCCCAATTCCTATCATTTTTTTTCAAAAATCCCTCATAAAAGAAAAGTAAATCATAAATTGATTCATTGGTCGTGAAAAATATAAATTGACAGCTGTGGGGCATGGAGTCATTCATCTATTCACTGATTGAATTGACAAAGGTAACAGGCACATCCTAAAAATGACCAGCATCAGAATTTGCCCTCACTCTCAAACCTACATGTTAACCATGATCTGATTCCACATGGCAAAGATCCACAGCTTAATACTCACCCTCTGGCTTTACTCTTTATTTAAACACATCTGTTATTAGACATCTGAATTAAAAAATAAAAAAGAAAGAAAAGAAAGCTGCAAAGTTGTATCCCTGACCTCGCCTGCAGCTATGCTTTCCTCAGAGTAAATACATTTGGAATTCCAGGGCAATGCAATTCAAAACAAAACAAAACAAAACAAAATCAAATCAAACAAACAAACAAAAGAAAAACCAAGAAAACCACTAACTTCTGTAATTAAAATATTATTTTAGACACACACGTACGCACACATCACGGTACGTTAGCCTATAGACCGTAAGCATCTAGACCAGAGATCAATCATATACACACACAACACCCAAACTGTGTACGGCTCTGTGTACACCCCATGGGGGATTAATAAACACTTATGAATTGACTGACAAGAGAAAAACCAAGAAATGACAACCTTCAGGGTAGCCGTAACACAATTTTAACTTGAAAATTGCCCAGGAATAGACTTCACAATCTCTGGGAACATACACAAATCATATAAAAAGAAGTGCTGCCCCTCATCTACCTAGAGTGGCCTTAGGGAATAGCTTAGTGAAAAATCACTGTTGTACAAAGTGCAGTTCAGGTTCTCTGTCTAGCTACTGTTTGGCTTCTGCAGTGAATCCAGCTGAGAGCAACTTTTATTCTGTAATAGATTTATTACAGAATAACTTTTAAAACACAGATTAGAATAAATGCAAAATTTAGCGCACCTCTAATATTTTCTTGCTAAGTCAACAGGTATGAAACCACCTCTCCCTCCCGATTCTCAGGATTCATGTTGCCATTTTAATTTCTCTGCAGCCAAACGTAACAAAAGCATAATCTACAATGCTTAAATAGCTTCTTCAACAGAAGAATCCCCAAATAAATGGTAATTAGCAATAAATCATAATTTACCCATTGTCTCCTTTAAACGATGCATTAATGGTGTGATGCAATTCTTAAAACACATTTCAGTGTCTCCTTGCAGATAATCTCCAAATGCCTCAAGTTCAAATGTGGTTTATTTTCCTCCCTGAAGTTCATATACATGTTCTACTTTAGGGGTGTGGATAGGACAGATTTATAAAAATTTAGTGATCCCTGGAACTGAAGAATTACGGAAATAAGATGATGCTTCCATTAACAATTTAGCCTTGCCACATTTACTTGAAATGATGCCTATTTCAGCTGTTCCCTGTTTTGAAAAGCTACTTCCACAATGATAAATTTCCAAAAATGTATGATGAGAGCAGGTGTGGAAAAAGTAAGAAATAAACTGTGAAGATCGGTCCCCTTAAACTTGGGGGGGGGGTTAAAAAAAGAGAAGAAAACCATTTTGGGTTGAGGTAAGGCATTTTTTTAAACAAAAACACACGAGATCAAAATAAAAGTCTGCGTATGTCTTTACGATCAAAGGCCAAACACAACATCTATTTTAATTCACTGCTGTCTTAGCATGTGCTCATTAGAGTTACATGTACTGGTCAATAACTTTGCCAACACCGCCTGGCCTGTCACCTTACCCGATCCCACCCCACCATACTCTCCCAGATTCCCACAGTCCTTGACACAGCCAAGGGTGGGCTTGTTCATCTGCCTTTTAGAACCATTCAAGCCAGTTTTCCAACACACACCTTTGAACAGCTAGATCATTATTTGTTTCAAAGTGTTACAGAACTCCTTACTTTTCTTCCTGAATCATTATCAGGTTGTTAGGAAAACATCTGATAGTGATAACTACCAATGATTTCCAGATTCTCCTATGTCAAGCCAAACACATTTTTGGGGTGATGCTTACTTTTCTGTTTTTAGTTCCCCACACTGATAGCAATGAGAAAGGATAGGTTTTTATGTTCTCGTGGTTTGGTTTTTTTCTTGTTTTCTTGGCAGCCTCCTCTGGACTGTGAGAAGTGATGATTGATCATTTTTCCACACTCATCCACAGCCCTCTCTGTGGCCACATGTAAATTCGCCAATGGATAATTAAGCAACAGACACATCCAATAAATATAATAAATAAATTTGATTTTTCCCCCTTAGTAATTGGTTTCATCTGACTGAGTCTGATTATGTGTGGGGATATATAAACAGGATTAGAGAGGAGAAAAATTAGATGCTGGGTCACACAAATTGCAGAGCCCTAACCACTGTGAAATGTTTTTCTAATAATTACATTATTATTCCTAGGGCTAAAATATAGAGAAGCAGTTTGTGTCTTCTCAAAAAGTTAGGTGAGGCCAAAAATAAAACCGGCGGCATGATTATTACCATAAGGAAATAGTAGCCACTTATAGAATACATTTCCCTCTGGTCTGCATTCTCTTCCCATCATTCACACTGCCCTTCCCCGTGCTTCCCTTAAATCCATGCAGGTCGTGCCAAACTTTAACTTGGGTCTCCAATTCCAGGTGTCCTGTCACACCAGACTACATGAGTAAAAATAAGCTGGCCAAACTAGAAGGTGGAGAATGAGCAGATATTTGTATACAATTATTGCCTGAATAAATCCTAAGGCAAAATTAAATTAAATCACCTTTCAAATATACTCTTGAGTGACACAAAGAGCAAAGTTTTATCTTGCTGTTTCCAACAAGCACCCTCCTCTCCTTCCATTTATTTTTCTTAGACATCCTGTTGGCATCAAATTACTCTTACCATAAGACTTAGCTCTTAGCTGAGCACAGTACCTGACCTGGCTTGGGAATCAAAAAATGGCTTATTGAAAGGGAAAAGAAAAAAGACTGAAAGATGATAATATGCATTCCTGCAGCTTTAATTTGCCTATGATCTTGCTAAGTAATATCTACTCTAATGTGCAGTACATAACCATATACTCTTACATTTGAAATGGTTTAGAAACATTATCACAGCTAAGATCACAAAGTCTGTTGCAATGAGTTCTCTAATAATAGCTATGATTTTAGCTATGTAGAAATTTACTGTTTGAACTAGCCACATGCATGGACATAGCCATCTTCTCTAATAGTTTAGTTTCATTCTTAGAAATAATCGAGGAATATAACTTGACTATTTCTAACATTCAAAATTTTGAAGTGGCACTTTTTAAAAAACATGTTACAAATATAGCAAGCGGCTTATACAATCTTGTGAAATGGTTATTTTACGTTATGAGATTTTTTTTAACCTTTGCTAAAATCATTTCTACTTGATGATCTATTTCTTTTCTACACGTATACCCTTATTCCTGTAATTAAAGTAGGAGAAATGTCAAAACATTGAGTATCAGTTAAATCCTAAGCAATAATAAAAATGACATTTAAACATAAGCTTTTTCCAAAAGAATCCTCTGTAGAATTGTCCTCGCTAAAGATTTTAAATCAGTACGTTATTGTTAGTATCAGTTTGAGCTTCATCATATGAATTATAGTCTCCAACGTTAGCCCTTGCCTCCAATTTTGAAGACTGGGGAACCTAAATAAACAAAAGAAATGACTTATTCTCTTGAACCAAATTCATAAATAAAGTCCTTTATTTTACAGGGTCCATAACTGTCTTTTATATAACTTAAAAATCAGTACTTTACCAAGGTCATATTAACAGAAATGGATCATACAAAATTTCTAATATTTTTAAAACAGACTTGAGCCTATATTGCTAAATAATTTAGTCATCAGCACAATTAAACAGACTGTCTTCTAGAAAGCTGAGTTCCAAACTTTGATAGATCTGCATCGCATTTCAGAAATCACTAACTAATACAATAATAAGAATAACCGAACTAAGAAATCTGGGATCATATTTGTATTTACAATAATCTATGGCAGACCTACATTAGCAAAAGGAGTAGCACTGGGGAGTCTTCGTAGGTGATCCAAATAAATATCAAGGAAAGCAAAGCCTCCTCCAAAAGAATTGCAGCCAAGGCCTGAGAAGTTGAAACTTTTGAAAGAAATCATGTCTGTCCTCCCAAATCATGCTCTCATGCTTTTCCCTAGACAGATGCAGTATCGATAACACCCATCACCAGTATTCTGCTGGGAGCCACATAGTAGTGATGAGATGAGGAATGCAGGCAATTGTCCCATCAGTATCAAAGATCAATTCATATTGTCTGGGGCAGGGCGGGCTGGGGGGAGATCTTTACTGGGGAAAACAGATTTTATTTTAACATATCAACTGTATTATTTAGTCTCTATTTCTATTCACTAAACTTACATGAAAAGAGTTGAAACACCTGCTCTCTTTTTTCTCTCACTGCAGCCAAAAAGCACATAACTGTACTTTTTCTCTGATAATTCTTTTTGTCTAAAAGGCTCATAATCCTACACTTAGGAGAGGTGGGCCAATTAAAGTCTTTCAGCAAAAATGAAGGAACTTTATTTGCAAACTATTTCCCAAGGTGTTTCATTTTTTGTCATTAAGAATTCATAAAAAAGGCTATAATATTTCAAGTTCAAAATCACATTGTAGCGTACAATATATTAAGTCGACTGGGGCAGTAAGTAATGTGAATTTTAGAGAAAAAATTTTATACCTCTTCAACTTTATGAAATCTTTCAGAAATAAGAGCAGGATACTCTTAACAGCTAAAATTATTATGCTAAGTAGTGCTTTATCTTTGTTAGGTAGAGAAAATAACCCAATTTAATAAAAAAAAAATGTTACCAGTGGAACACTCTTGAACAATGTGAACGTTCCTTTTATAAAGCAAAATAGAAACCCGTAGTACAAAGAAATACTTTGACAAAGCTACTATTTGCCCTCACCACACAAGACTTATAAAATTTCTGTGGGTTTCACAAATTTTAAATGAGTTATCTAATTAGACACTACATCATATTTTATGAAATGCTGCTGTGTCCCTTTCCATTTAGAACATATCAAAAGACACCCACCTACCCCCTAGCTCCCTGAAAAAAAAATGTTCTTGCCATCTCCCCTGAAGGTTGTGAATCTGTTGTATTGCACTGTGAGGGCAGAATGGATGGTTTCTGACTGTGAGTATAACAGCTTTACGGAGATCCAGTAATTCAAGGAACAAAACTTTTGCTTTACACAAAGTAACGAGAGACAAAACATATACTTTTCACATAGCTCCATTTGAGGTAGTAGTTTCACTAGAGTTTTGTGTCTTTAAATCTGACTTTTCAATTGAAGTTGAGTTCTTAAATTGGGTGGGCTAAAAAGGCCCTTGCCAATGACCTTGACCATATTTCACCAGAAATCACTTCTCACAATTAGTCTACACAGAACAGAAAACAAAGGAAAAGCTTGCCAATACAGGTTTTCCAAGTAGTTCAAAGTTCCTTTCAATTACACAATGAAAAAAAAAAAAAAAACAGCATTACTTTTAAGAAACATTCAGTAACTCTAGCATAATAAACACCTCATACATGCAGAGAAACCTCCACTCTGATCAAAATGAAAATAGGAATCCTAATAATACAGGCAAATGTGACTGTCAAGTTCCATGAGCCAACAGTCTCTTTCTATATAGACTTCTCCCCCAAAATAAGTTACCTTCTCCCCATGATGTTGGATTCCATGCTTTTGGAAATGCTGAAATCCAACACAAACACCAACTGAAAGTAAACTAACTCATTTATCAACAAACATAGCAAAAATACGGAATCACTTTGCTACATAACCTGAGATCAACACCAGGCACAGAAAATTAAAATGAGCTCAGTTAAGATTCAATGGAAAACTTAATAAATAACAATAATAATAAAATCACCAACAGGCCACAAACACTATGCCACACAGAACCATATAAGAGTAATCACAAATCCCACTGATTGAATAGTCATCTAACCAGGCATTACCCCCAAAACGTAGATATGTTTAACATTTTAACATAAATTCTCAGAGCTTTTAAGAAGTTGCCAGGAAACTAGAAGTAGAAAGAGGGGTGGGTGGGTAAAAACCAACCTCAGCAGGAAAGAGTATGTTCTTTAAATCAATGTACTCTTGGTATTCATGTCTAGTGAAGATGCTGAAACTGAAGCTAATTGTGATGTTTCATAAGTAAATTCACACTCTGAATATATTACATAACAATTAGAAATCTTGCCCCATAGGCCACATAAAATGAGTCCTTAGCCTGGTCAGTTAGCTGTTTGTGCCCATGTGTGTAGAATATGCCAGAGAAATAATGCAGCTGCTCAGCATGGGGTATATTGCTTTCTGGTTTTAGTCCTAGAATGAGAAAATCATGATGCTTTAGAAGACCTGGGTTCTCAGAATTGTAGCTTACTATACGTATTCATTTTTCTTTAGTACACAGACAAACAAATGCTTCACTCAAAGATAGCTGTGATCCTAATTAATGGAAGCTGAGTTTCCCCCCAAAAAACTTGATCAAAATGATAAATGCAAGCATGGGTCCATGAAAATATTTTAAAATAGCAATTTTGCCATCTCAAGGGACCTATGAGTAAGCTGAGCTTTCATTCTAAATAAAATGCCTTATTACCATCTGCAAACTACAAAAGAAGAAATGAGCTTTAGATCTCAGGAATCCTGTCCACAATTTCAAGAAAAGCTTTTGTCAACACAGGCAACCCAGAACAGGTGAATTGCATGGTGTCTTGGAGTAGGCTTTGCTCTATAAAAAGAGGGTCTGACTACTTGAGTTAATTTACAGTTTTTGTTCTTCAGTCCTGAACAGGCTGCATGCACTGTTTTATGCTGTTCCTCCAACACCAGTTAAATTTACATTAAGACAAAGTTTAACAATATCATTGCAAACATACTCTTTGTACATAGGTAACCTGCTGTTCCATGATGTGGCAGCCACAAAGCAGAAACAGGCTTCCTTAAATAACAATACTTTCCCTCTATAAAATCTATGTGCCTCAGAGTATCCCTGAGATGGATATCCTCATCTGAGTCTAGAGTTCAGAACTCCTCAAGATAATAATACACAAACTGAAAATACAACCTGCTCTATCCCAGGCTTCCCTCCCTACATTTATGCTGCCATTATTGTAGCTCATTTTCCCATGGCTTAGCAGAAATGTTACAACTATAAACTGATTTCTGTTTAAACTGCTGATTTGCCTTTACTTACTGACCCTTCAGTTTTTCTACTGAACTGGAACTGAAAACTTAGGGGGGAAAGAGCAAAACAAATGAAACATGGTAACTGCTAAGAACCCTTCAAAGAACTTAAATGATATGAATATATTAACGAACTGTTGTGTATTAATTTTTAAATAATATTTAAAACAGATCCTGGAAGCAAGAGTTACAGTCAGTTCTATTTTTAAGAAAAGAGTTAGAGTTCAATTTGCATGCATTATGCTGGCTATTTTAAATAATTTTATTCCATGTGTATGGCAGAAACTGCCCTTCCCCTCCCCAATTGACAAGATGCCACTTCAACTAAGATCTAAGAGAAGGCTTGGCGTTAGAAATTGCTGTACACCTCTCACAATTTTGAATAAAACAATACCAGCAATCTCTCTTCTTCTCCATAGCCCTAAATTTATTAAGTAAATTTAGCAATAGCTCAATCACTGGAGAACAGGACAGAAGGTGATGCACTAAACCACTTATATGTTTATTATCTTTGCAAGCAACATTAAGTAGTGGTGTCGATTATATTGTCTCCTGCAAATCTGCACCAATGTGATGCAAAACAGCATTTTTAAGAAATTCTCTTTTGGAATGCAAATAATTATGCCCCCAATTTTGAATATTTTAGCCAGCATGTACCATACAGTAGTTCTGGAATCACTGGCATCTGTCATGCTGTCAAAACTGAGTCAAAATGCATTGTAATCCTGGAGAAGGATAACCTTAAACATCAATGCAACGTTAAAATGCATCCTAAAAAAAAAAAAATCCCTATAATTGCGATGAGCATTAGAGAGAAACCGGCAGTCCTTCTGCAGAGAAATAACAGTCTGCTCTACCAATCTTTCCCCTCCCCCTTGAAACTCATGCAACTAATGATGACCTCCCGAAGTGCCGATTTTAAATGTTCCAGCATTCATCTGAGGATGAAGGAGAAAAAAAAAATACATAGAAAACCACGAAACAAGTTGCAAACTGCACAAACGCAAGGAGAGAGAGAAAGAGAACTGCAGCTGATTCAGGAGCGATTGCAGAATGAGGAGCAACAGAAAGGAAACAAGAAAGAAAGAAAAGGGGGAAAAAAGCCTTTAGCATTAAAGAGTAAGAAGTGAAAAACATTTACCAGCGGCTCGGTCAGTAGCTTCGCTCCCTGACACCATCTACATAGAGAGATAACTTAGCCTAGAGTCTTCGGTCCCAGCTCGCTTTGGAGCAAAATTCCTTCACTTCGAGGGGGCAACACACACCCTCAAGAAAGAGGGAAAGAAGGTGAAAAATAATCCCAAAGACCAAGACAGGCTTTCCCCCTCCTCCCTCTTACCCGCCCCCCGGACTCCCCAAACGGTGCTCGCTTCTGCACAGTTCTGCTCGCTGTGCAGCTGAGCTGCTGCTGCCGCTGCTGCCGCCGCCTCGGCTGCTGCTGGTGCTGCTGGTGCTGCTACTTCGGAAACGATTAGGAGGAGGACGCCCAAGCACGACCTGAGCCTGCGAGCCACCCAGGACCAATGTGCAACCTGCTCTGGAATCAAACCCATAACACACGCACGCACACCCAGTGGCTCCTGCACGCGAGTCCTCGCGCGCACACACGCGCCCGCCCGCGCGCCGCACAGACACACGCGCACACACACATGCACACACGCGCGCGCGCGCGCACCCCCTTCCCCCTCCCAACACACACAAACACACACACTGAGCGCCGCTCACCGCCCGCCAGCCAGCCAGCGCAGCCCCGAATGGGGAGTGCGCGCCAATCCCCGGGCCCCGAGTGCGCGCACAGGCCAAGGCCGCCGGGGCTGGGTGGTGGCGCTGGGGCTGTAGCTGCTGGGGCTGCGGAGCGTAGGACTGGGGAGGGGTTCACGCCTGCGAGATAGGGGCGTTAGGGGCACGTGCACCCCTTTGTCTGCAGAGAGAACCCCAATCGGGCGTTTCCAAGACCAGACACTGAGTGCGCAAACCCCCAGCGGTGCAGAGTTCAGTTCCGCTCTGGGGCTGGCCAGGAGTGGCTCGGCCCTGCCTGCACGCACCGAGGATTCAGCTCTGCGAAACCTGACGTACCGCAGCTGCACCCGGGTCCCTGCACAGGGGAAAATAGCAGGCCGGCGCGTCCTGCGGACGACCCAAGCCTGCCTTGACTCGCGAGCATGCCCAGTGCTCGGCTGGAACCCAGAACACGCCTTCCAGGGTTAGGAACGCTGAGAGGGGCAGAGCCGAGTTCGGTGGCTTCAAGAGGGAAAAGCAGAGGTTTCAGAGCCTTTAGCCCCTGCTAACCTGCCTCACCTGGACTACTCAGTGGCCCTGAACTTGCCCAAGAGGGCGTGGCGCTGGGAAGCTAGGCGTCCAGACCTGAGAGAGGAGTTGCTTTTCTTCCTTTCAGAAAGGGAATTCCAAAAGGAAGTAATTCCCGGCCCAGGAAAGGCTCATTCAGTTACCGGGTAGTTGAGAGAAAATCCAGAGGGCCTGGCAGTGGTTATAGGAACAGCTAACACATACTGGTTACCTATCCTGTGCAGGCTCTGTGCTACGTGAGGCGCATGAAATACTGGATTTTATCCTTTCCAAACACCGATTGAGCAACCCTAGAAGGAAACCGAGGTCCCAGTGTATTTTACCAACTGTCAGTCAATTATTGCCAATGGCTCGGGGAATCCAAACCCGGCACTCTGACTCAGACACTAGAGACAGAAGGCAGTGCACTGATGAACTCTAGGCATTTCCAGCAAGAGAAAGGTCTGCTGGATGTTTGGGTGACAACAGCCTCTGGCCTTCCAGCCATACCTGCTCTGTCTTCAGCAACCTACAAATCTTTTAAAAACTGCATGCCCGCAATTTGCCATTGTACAACACTAATAATATTAACAATACTCATCTCTTGACTATGTACCCTGGGCCACTCTTTCATTAGGTGTTGCACACTTACCAGTAGAATCTTGAAAATCACCCTGTAAAAAAGCTGTGCTTATTCTCATTTTACACATGAGGAGACAGAAACAGATGTCCTGTTACTTCCCCAAGGTGACAGGGTCTGAATGAGGGGACATAGTTTGTTTGACTCCAAAGTGCATGTTGTTTTTACTAAATTATGTGTCTTCCTTAACTGCAATCCAAATAAAGCCATGAGATGAGGGTGTAGCAGTTACTTTTTATTTCACTCAACAAACACGTATTGATTTCCTACTAACATTCACTCATTCAACAAATATTTATATTTACTAAGCATTTACTCTCTTCAAGTCACTGTCTTAGAGGTGACAGAAGATGACAAAGACATGCCAGTACTAGGAGTTTAAAGTCTAGCAAGAAGATGATGATCATATGCTGATGATGCGGAGAGACAGCTCACTAGGAAGAAATCTTCCCATGTTCATCTAGCAAACTCCTCCTTGTCCTTCAGCAATCTAGTCCGGTGACACTTCTTCAGGGAAGCCATCTGTGATCTCTCTGGTTGAGTCAAATCCCCCTTACTATAGGTTTTCACAGCATCATGTAACTCCTCTTTCTAAAAGATGTTGTAGGTACCAATTTGCCATTTGTGCTAGGATTTCAATGGTGTAAGTCTCCTCAATGCACACAACCCTCTAGATTGTAAACTGCAAGAGGACAGGAATTTGTCTATTTTAATTTTGCATTAATCTCATAGTGCCTGCTAGATGTTGCTCTTGATCCATCTCCTTCTTTCATACACAAATGCACACATGTACATGCACATGCACACACACACAAACACACCCCTTGAAATAGGAATAATGATTCCTAGGGTAGGAAAACTGTTTCTCTTTCCATTTAACAGATGAGTAAAATGAGACAGGGGTTAAGTAGCTTGCCCAAGGTCACACATCTGGATAAGTGGCAGAGAAGGACTCCAAAACAGGTCTGTCTGGCACTAAAGTCCACATGACTAGCCTTCAGGCTCCACTGCTTGTCCAGTGGTATCCAGGAGCCGATCAGACTGAAGGAAAGCAGCTCATGGGAAATAAAGTAGACAGATTGCTGGGGATAGCATGAGGGGAGATAGAGAAAATTCAATACTGTAAAAAACAGAAAAAGCATGCAATAGGATTTAGTAATCTACTACTGAGCACCCACCTTGCTCAGAGCTTTTCTCATTTTAACTTTAACAACAATTATTCTGGCCAAGTGTTGTTATTCCCATTTTACAGATAAGGAAACAGAGGCTCCCGAACAAAAACAAATCCACTGGACTGTAAACTCCAGGGGAAAAGTGATATGCCTATTTTTATTTTACATTTTATTCAATAGTACTAGGCTGACAGTAAACTCCCTCTCTCTTCTACACACATACACACAAGCAACTTGCCCAGTATCTCACAGCTAGGAAGTCACAGAGCTGGGATTTTAGCCTAGGTCTGACTTTAGAATTTCAGGGGAAATTAGGATTGGGATAGTCACTGTGGGATTCACAGCTTCACCATGCTACAGTGCCTGAAGATTTAGCTGGGTCTATAAAGAGGGAGAGCCACTGCGGTGCTTTTTCCCTCTCATTAAATCTTATAAGGAATCTGAGATTCAGAGACTGAAAGTTATTTGATCAAGATCACAGACAGTGTCATAACGCAGAGCTAGATTTTGAACCCAGGCCTCCCTCACTGCAAATTTGTGGTACAGAATGTCCTGAGTGACAGAAAAGAATATCCAAGATTTTCAGAGGTTTCTGGCTGGGGGTGGGGGGTGGACTGGGGGGCCGAGAGCAGGGGGATCCTCACTCAGAGGGAACAGCTGCAGTGAACCAAGCAAATCTCAATGCATTACCCTTCCTACCTGTTACCGGTCCTCTGGGTTGGGTTTCACCTTTGTTCCGGCCCCTCCCTGTTCCCGTGCCTTTTCAGGCCTCATCTTGAACCCAAAGCCTCACTGCCTCCCTGCTAATCTGCAGGAGCAGTGCCTACGAACCACAGGAAAGTAAAAACTGCATTTTGTAGAGTTCCGCTTGCAGGCTACTGGGCATGCGCAGTGACAAGGGGAGGCTTTGATTACATACGGGAAGTTTTTGTTAACTACTTTTCCATTTTGGAGTATTTCCTCAAAATGGGGTATCAGTGGGTAGCCCTTTGCAGAGATTCCCAGCCGGTAAGAATTCTTAGTAGTCTAGAAGAATGAAATGCTTAGATAGGGAAAAATATCTCAATTTTTGTCTCTAGTATTCATCTCCCTGTTCTGTACTCTCTATAGACACACAAAAAACCATCCACAAATTGTACCCATCTATTTACATACCTGGCAGCTATGGACATATGTACCAGCCATAACTACACACCAGGCCTCGACTATGGATTTGTCTCCTGCATTTGTCTGGCTATTAACTTACCCTACACTGAAATCTGACGAATAAAACGGGTGAGGGGTTGCTAAGAGGTTGTTAAATATTTACCCCTCTTTCCTTCACCCTAAGAATAAATTTATTCCCTAGCAAATGTTTCAGAGGCAGAAAGCTCTCTGGGATTCTCGATAACCCCTTCCTACATATACATTAGGTTGATTTTTCTCATGAGAGCAGCAGAATCTTTTAACTCGTGATGGGAATAACCCATTAAGAAAGTCATGAAGGGCAATCTTCAAGGAAAACGGTGCTGAAAACTTGGAATACTGGTGGATGTATTGCTATGGCCCCCAGGACATGAACTTTAAAGCGTTCTGAGAAGTCCCCTAATAACTAAAATGTTGAATACTTTCCAAGAGATTGCCACTGTCCATGCCCATAGCAACCGTCTGAGAAATGTACAATCATGATTCCCATTTTATAGATGAAGAAACAGAAGGTCTGAAAGAGCCAACCACTTATGGCAAAGTCATACGAGCAAGGAGTAATAGAGCTGGGGTGCAAGTCCAAGTCTGTCTGATGCCCAGACCTGTGTGGCGAACTCTACATCTGTTGCCTTGAACTTCTGACATTCCTCTGCAGGTGGAGCTGGATGTGGGAAGGGGTGGGGGCAGGGTGGTGGCTGATTTGCACTTGGTGTGCACAACACTTCATGTATAGTGATACTGCTATCCTCTTAGAAAACCAAACTCATTTAAGATAGCCTTTCGAAAGGAACACTTTAGTTTATTCTGCAAATTGGAAAAGTGATGCATGTGGAGCAGAGTGGGAGGGACCAATCCAAATGAGTGTCATTGGAGCTAAGGCTTCTGAGTTTCCCTTGATAAGCCTTCTTTCCTTCGCTTTGAAGTAGCCCTGCAACGCAGTTGTCAGTCATTTCCCAGATCATTCTCTCTCGATAGATATTCTCTTCGGTTTCCTAGAATCCTTTACAGGATACATACTGGGAGAGTTTACTTTCCTAAAGACGGGAGATGTAGAAGTAGAGACAAACTGAGCTTTTTAAGATCACTGTAGTTTGCCATGTTTGTTTCCAGTATCTGTCAACATCCTTTTAGAGATTCAGTAGAAGCTATGATTTTCTGCTTTTAAGAGAGGCCAGGAAAGACCCTTTGGGATGTGATCTCAACCCGCTAAATGAATCTGGTGCCGAGTAGCTCACACGTGTGTCAGCATGTGCATTTCTGCATAGGATCTTGTATAGACAAGGGTAAGGAATGACCGTCTTGCTTCTATAACTACAGGGTAGAGATTGTATCTTGTACGGTAATCATTCTTCTTTCCAGAAATCACTCAGATAAGAAGCAATGACGTCTGAGCAGCTCACATAGATGGAATAGCGTCTGAATTTCAATTCTGAAAACCCCTCATACAGTTGCTCAGAGCCTAAGTACTTTAGTTTTATGTCGTATTGTAACAGGTCTGAATTTACAAGCCCATACAGAATTAGCAAACAAGAGGCAAACTGCTCTTATTAGAAAATAGCCAGAAAATAAAAAAAGGAGATGGAATATAAATTTTACATCACGTATTTGAAAGGCTTAATTTAATGTATGGGTAAGTCTCCAAACACCCACACTCTAACAGATATTCCGAGCATCTTTGGATTACAATACTGTAGACCAGCAAATATTATTAATGATATTGACTCTGAATCTATGCTTGATTACTACCTGATGCCAGAAAAATAAAGCCTAGAGTTTTCAGGTTTTCCATGTTGTGGTTCAGAAGTGGCATGTGTTTTTCCTCTCCTGAACGAATGCGTTTTGAAGCATTTGATTAGTAGTTATGCCTGGAGAGGGCTCTCAAGAGGGATCTGGAGGCCACATCCACAGGATCTCCATGATTCTGAGTGCTGAGATTGACCAGTGACGGCTCTTACTGATGGGGACAAAACAGAGTGCTGCATATGCCATGCATTTTTCCAAACACAGCCAATCCTCATATCCTAGATTATGCCCCCTAACCTTCTCTCCAACCTCGGCTCCAGACAAAAATCAGTAATTCCCATACAATTATATTTTCCTTCACCCATGGCTTCCCTCCTTTTTTGCTCTCTCTATCTGGGACAATACCTTCTCCTTCATCATTTCCATAAGCCAATTTCTCTTCCCAATCGGGTGTCACTTTCTCCCCAAATCCCTCCCTGAATGCCCCAGCCAGAAATTCCCTCCCCTCTCTCTAAAGGAACCTCATTGCAGGTGTATATCATGTCCGCCTTATATTAAAATTATTTATGCTCTTGCCTTCTTTTTCCTGCTGGACAACAAACTCCTTGAATGCAATAACCCTGTCTAGATCATCTTTGAATCCATCACAATGATTCACACAAAGACTTGTACCGAAAAAGTGTATGCTATAGGAATATATAAACAAATGAATGTCGGACGCTCAATATTTGTTGAATTAATGAACATAAGATTATTATTACTACTCTCCTGCTATGTCACAAAGAGATTAAGTTATATTTTGTGGGCTGGAGAATAGGGCTGATGTTGGGGAGGCTCTAAGAGTAGCTAGGCTCTGAGGACATGGCAATAAAGTTGCAGCTTTTAGCCGAGCTCCCAGGTCAGGAAAAGAGACAGGAGAGTAGATGGATATAACAGGTGACACTGATACTCAACACTCAACAGGAATTGTAGTCTTGACTTTGCCGGCAGGTCAATAAAAAGCTGGTAAGCACAGTAGATTAAAGAATCTTATATAATATTTTAATGTGTTTAATGTCAAGGGGCATCATCCTAAAAAGAACATTTTGTGTCTGTGTGTGTAGGTTCACATGCTCATGCTTTCTGGGATGCACAGAATGAGAGAGGTGTGCATAGATTCCACAAAATCTCCTGAAATGTCTCTAAAAAAAAGAGAAACTGATGATTCTTTTAAGACTAAAGAGAAAACACCATTGAATAAATAATACCTTTCAAGAGGCTTAAAACATTGTAAGGAGCATTTTCGTTGATTGGTAGAAATTCTTTTTGATTAATTAATTAGTTAATGTTTTCAAAGCACTTTTGAGATGAAAAGCTTTCAGTGAGGGCTACATAATTGTTATTTTTCCAAGGTACCTCAGTCTCCCATGTGACCAGGCTGGTTTCTCCCCCAGGTTGCTCACAAGCCCACATGCCCTCGCACAGACATGGTGCCAAACACCCTCAGAGAAAAGGAAAGATGGGATGCCAGTGAGCACGGAAGAAGAAACAAAGCTCCTGAAAACAAATTTTAAAATTATATGTGAGGGGCGCCTGGGTGGCTCAGTTGGTTAAGCAACTGCCTTCGGCTCAGGTCATGATCCTGGAGTCCCGGGATCAAGTCCCACATCGGGCTCCCTGCTCAGCTGGGGGTCTGCTTCTCCCTCTGACCCTCTTCCCTTTCATGCTCTCTGTCTCTCATTCTCTCTCTCTCAAATAAATAAAATCTTTAAAAAAAATTATATGTGAAATATAATCATATAAGAGAAGGGCATCGTGATGAAACTTAGTGATGTCTTCTACCAGGGAGATTTCCATTTCTTCCTAGCAAAGAACCCCACGTGCCTTGCACCGGGTCTACACTGACACCTATTTGTTTCAGGTAGAACACTGACTTTTACTAAGGGCTTACTATATGCTAGGTATTGTTAAAGTACTTTGTATATGTTAACTCTTTTTCTCCTCTAAACAACTGTTTCAGGGACTATTGGTATAAACACTTTATAAAGAGACCAAGGTCTAGAAAGTTTAAGTTACCAGCCAAGGTCATTAGACAGCTTGTATGTTACACACCCAACACTAGGCCATGCTGCTGGGAGTGAGGAAAGGGGGAAAAGAGCAAGAAGAGGAAAACGAGAGGAAGGAAGAAAGAGAAATTCCAGCTAAAGCTTACGCTTATATGTCTGATGACCCGGTAATAGATAAATACATAGAAAGTAAATGAGCCAACATGTCCTATTGGTTAAACCAATTCACATAGCAAGGGTGATTTAGCTTCATTTCCAAAGTGAAGATCTATATTTAATACTCACAGGATCACCACAGACCCAGGCCCCTAAAATCCTCATTACCATCAAATGGCATGGCACCATTGTGAGAATGAAGTCCTGGGTCATGAACCTCCAGTTTCCCTTTGGCTAAAAGCAACTGTCATATTATTTCTTTAAAAGCTTCTTGATAGAATGAAAGAGCAAGGGCTTCAGATGATAGCTTTAGATCGTCACAGCCCCTGACTAGCTGTGTACCCTTGGTCCTTATTATTTAACATCTCTGGACCTCAATTGTTACATTTATAAAGTGGGGGCAAAAATTCTCTCCTAGATTTGCTGGGAGCATTATTTGTGACCATACATGGAAAGCAAATAACAATGCACAGAATATAGTAGGTGCTGCGTTAAAAAAAAAAAAAAGAATAAGTATTGTCTCTTTCTCCTTCTCTTTATCCTCTTCTTCCTCTCTCTCAAAGTTATATATCCTGGCCTGTTGAAAGCCATGCCAAAAAATTCCCAAGTAGTGGGCTCTAGATTGCCAAAAATGGTGGAAGGAGCAAGGTAACGCCATTGAAACTCACTGTATGATTCAGCTGTGTCCTCCACAGTAATTAAAATGTCAATGACATAAACAAGATGTGTAGTCTCTGAAATGGGCAGGCTTATTCTGAGAACAGGTATCTGGTACAGGGACTAGAATCCAGTAAGGCAGGTATGCACAATTTATTGTCAACCTGGCTGCAGGGATCTCATTAATGCTGGTATAATTTTAAAAAAAAAAAAAAAGGCAAAAAACTCTTTTCAGATAGGAGATACAAGGATGCCAAAGTCACAGAGACAAGGGAGGAATGTAGAAGAGAACATGTGAGCCTCTCCATCTATGGGCTCAGTGACTTCAGGCAAGTTATGGGACCTCCTTAAGCCTCGGTTTTTCCTCAAAGAAATGGTGACTAACACTTAATCAGGGTTGTTGTGAGCAGCAAAGGAACTAACCCATGGCAAGGGCATGGATCAGTACCTAAGTGTCAGTAGTGGTTTGGAGGTGGTTTCAGAGTCAGCCTTCTCCAGCAGAAAAGATGGTGCTTAAAATAAGCTGTTCGTGGTGGGGCCGGGAGGAGGGAGGAAGGAGTACAGGGATGGCAGCAATATCAAGAAAAATCTTTCTTACAGTGTGCAATTCTGTTAAGGAGCAGCAAAAAGGTTCAGAAGCTGCTCTCATTTGTACGTGCTTTCAAGAGGCCTCGGGAACCTTCGCTGCTGTGGTCCCCTCACACACTCCATGTTCTGAGAGGCAGAGTACACAGTGTGCTAGCTCAAATATGAGATAGTGAATGGGTTGGAATTCAGCCTTCTATTTTTCTTTCTTTTCCTTCCCCAAAGCCTTTGAACAGTTCACAGCCATCAACAAACATGCTCAGAGAAGTAACAGGTTAAGGGCAGGCTAGTGCTTTGCCCAGAAACCTGTGAGGAGGGGCGCTATCACAAGAATGCAGTACCCACTACATTTTCCCGACTGTATTTCTCTGGTAAGGAGACAGCCTGCACTGCGAGCTTCCAAAAGCTCTTGGAAGTTCCATGTGATAATGTTACAGTGACTTAGAGGGGCAGAATGCCTTCCACAGTGCAATGAAGTTTAAGAAATAAGGGAGCTAGAAGAGTATTTCTGAGATTAAAAGGCCCATGTCCTTTCCTGCCAGCCCAAATTCCAGCCCCCACTCGCAACCAGGAACACTTCAAAGATATTCTAATAGGAAAGGTTGCCAACTAATTGTCAGAGAGGATTAGTATTATCAGTGAGCCTTTGGTCTTCTGGCAAGCCAAGTGGATAGAGGAGCCAGTTCCAAAAAGCAGTTTCTATGGAAAACAGAAGTAGCCTTTATCCCAGGGTACCCAGACTTAGGCAGCATTTAACACCCCATATGAACAGACCACCTATTCTTAGAAAAGACCAGACAGAGGGCACTCTGCCCTCACTTCCATTTTATGAAAAAGACCAAAGAGTCAAGGTAAGGACAAGTAATAAACAAAGTAGCCATTAAAGGATTTAGATTAGGAAATGTAATTATCCCATTCCTACCCCAAACTCCTATCAAATGGGTTGCAAACCTTTATAGAGAGCTCTAACAGCCCAGGGCACAGCCATTGGTCACTGGAAAGAAAAAAAGAAGAGGGGAAGAAAGCCAATAATATTTTCCAATCCACATTTCAGCTAGAGAGAAGGTAGTGAGGAAGAAATAGGACAATGGCTCCAACAAGGAATCTTGTGTCACTCCATTCCCTGAATGTTAAGGTAAGACTGCAGCACAAACTGATTTGATAACTAGCAGGGGAAACAACACAGAAGAAGTAAGAGACTGCTGGGAAATTCTTGTGGGGAAGATTTCCTCACAAGGATATCCTTAAGAGATGTGTTTCTTCCTGATAAAACAAAATTGTATCCATGAATGTACTTCTTAAAATCTCTTTATCTTACACATTTTATCATGCCATCTCTTTCTTCAAAACCTTCAGTTGATCCCTATTGCATGAAAAATGAGGTTTAAACCAAACAGGGCATACCTTGCCCTTGACCATCTATTTTTAATCTACTATCAAGTACTAGCTTCCTCCACTTCCCAACCATGGACCCCAAAGTTTGATCACAAAGACTATCTTTTTAAAAATATATCATGCTCTCTACCTTGGCATGTCTTGTTTCATGCCCTTTCAATATTCTCTTTCTTCTCCACATTGGGTGAACTATTTATCCTTCAAGCCTTTGCATAATAGAAAAACATTATTCTAAATTATTCCTACACTCCACCAGGAACAATTCAGCATGGCCTCTTAGTGATTCTTTACCTCTTAAACTTAACAATTCCATGTATCTCTATGAAATTACTATGTGATTTTTGTGATCATACTAATTATCTTACTGCTTTAATACCTCACTAGGATGTTATTTCAGGGTTGGTTTAGGTCCAGGTTATATTCTTATTTATACTGGAAATGTGTGCCAACAATAAAGCAATCCATTAGTTAGTCTGTTTTCCACAAATGAAAAGAGACTTCGGTATTCATGCTTTGAATATCAGTTCAGATCATCTATTTTAAGAGAACAGCGGCTGAGATCATGTGATTCTGACTAAAGCAAACCCCACCATCTAGTGGCAGTGTATACAAATTGCAGTGTCAAGTTTTAAGACATGGATACAGTTTGGAAATTTCTACCTGCAAGCTTGAATTGGAAAATATGACTACACAAAGAGTTACTACCATATGATCATTTCAGTAATATATGATTATACTTATTATTAACAGATAACTTCAAAGATACTTGTGATGCATTTGATTATTCAGTTTCTCCAGTTATCCTCAATTTAAAAAGTCTATAGACTTTAAAAGTATGCAGTTTATTTTACATAAATTATATCTTTATAAAATTGATTTTTAAAGTCTATTCATAATACAGTACCTTTCCATGTCAAGTCTGCATTTGTTCCTTTAACAAATAAACCTACTACATGCAAAGCAATATATTAGATACTACATAATGAAAAGTTTTCTCTTAGATTAAATGAGTATAATGTCAATGCATGTGCCCAGCACTTGGGCAACCACAAATTTCTATAAATTAGCTCATTTATATGTTAAAAAATGATCACTGACCATTTTAATGGTGATCCTTAGGCACTGTAGTTGCTACTGATCCTAAAGAATCCCATAATCATCAAATAAAAAAAATTACATTCAATAGAGATTCAGGATTAAGTACTTTCAACTGGTGTAATATCTAAAGACAATCTCCCAAGAATTCTTAGTAACCCTTCTCAGTCTGAATAGTTTATCAACCACAATAAACACTATTTCATGATCACATAGAAAATTGATGATACAACAGTTACCTTATTGCTGCTGGACAAACATATATGTCTTTCTTGTGTCATTAGAATTCTGTTCTTTTGCCTCTATAGTGTTCTAATATGGGGAGGAGTGTATTACGAAAGAAATAACAAAGATGTTCTACACACACTGGTTGCCACTCAGAGTAAGATGTAGCCTATATCTCTATTCAAATACATAATGTAGCTCCAAAGTCAGGCTGTTGGAGGAGATAAGAATTCCTCAAAGTAAAACAATGTGTTTTGAAGATAAGAACTTGCCTACTGAATTGCACCCTGGTCTGAGTTTCACTATTTGTGTATTTGTGAATTGAGAATTCATATGGAGCCCTCTCTGAGTACCTCCACATTTCTGGCTTCTCCCTCTTCCTAACTAGTCCTGCAAATCATCACCAGATTAATTATCCTAAACCATTTTCAACTTCTGACCATCTACAGAACAAATTTTAACTGCTTATTATAACAATCAAAGTACCTCTACTTCATCACACCTTCCCAACAAATGTGCTATACTCTCTACTCTACCCATTGATCCCTGGTACCATTTGCCAATCACCAATTATGCCGTATGGTTCCCTCCCCCCTTTTTTCCTATGCCAGTGCTTCTCAAAAGATAATGTACATACAAATCACCTGGGGATGCATAGTCTGATTCATGGAGTCCGGGAAAACCTAAGATTCCATATTTCTAACAAATTTCAAGGTGGTGCCAATGCTGCTGCTCCCAGGACCACATTTTGCATAACAAGGATATATTCTATATCAAACATATTCATCCACTTCCATTTGTACCCCTGACATTTCTGACTTTTAAAATAGTTACTTATTCTTAACAAATCAACTTGGAACTGCTCCCCTTCCTCACATTTCCTCTAGTCTCTATAGCCCAGGGTTTTCAAATTGGATGCCCATTAGAATCACCTGGGGAACTTGTAAAAATTCAGCTGCACAGGCATGTGCCAGGTCTATTAAATGAGGATCTCTGGGGTTGGGGCCAAGGCATCAGTTGTTGTTGTTTTTTTAATCCTCTGGTGATTACAACCTGCAGCCAAAGGTGAAAACCACTGCTTTTGGGAGGAAGGGACTTTTTTCTTTCAATACCTATGACTCTTTGTACTTGTTTCTGTATTTGAATTAACGGTGAACTATTCTGTAGAGATGTCCTGTTTCCCTTACTAGCATGCAAACATCTTGAGGACAGAATGTTTGCCATCTTTTCGCAGCCTGAATATCTTACCACCTAAGCAAGGGCTGTTGAAACAGTCCTTGAGTTCAATTTCCAGATCTATTACATACCATGTTGGGCTTATTTTTTAAGCTCTCTCTGTCTCACTTTTCTTCTCCATAATAATAAGAGCAGCTGTATTGTCAGGTATTTTTAATAACTGAGATAAAACAGATGCAGCACTAAGTGAGTGCTGGCTCACAGTATCTACTCAACAAAAGCTAGCCATTATTATTAATTAGCCTTCCTTGCCTCACATTGTATAACATAGCAGTAAGCAGTCAATAATCATTTGCTGGATGAATAAGTCAATAAATGATGGAGAATAAATCATATGTAATTGCTCTAAAATAAACTCACAGCACCAGCCTTCGACTAAAAAGTTCAAGTTAATGAATGTGAACTTTTTATTGCTCGTAAGTATCTATGCTGCCATTGGCCTCATGAATTCAGATCTAAGAAAAGGTAGATGGTCTCTTCACAACAGAAGAGACTGGACGAAAGATAGGAGAAAAAAACACCTTTTTGAAACATTGTCAGTAGCATGTGCCCCCTAAAATTCACTATACTTATTAACATAAATTAAAAGGTTCAATTGAAAATGATCTTTTTTTGGAAAACACCCTTAAAACCCAACCCAAACCTCAGCCAGCACCAAATTTCAAAATCTTTAACACTTGTGGATTATCTGTCCTGTTGTACTGAACAGTATTTCACCCTCAATTGGAAGGACAGTGTCTTGGTCACCAGAAGTGTAAACAGCCCAGCTTTATAATCATTCTTATGCCAACCGAGCATTTCATCATCATTGAGCAGTAAAGGAGGTAGGTTACTGAAGACACTAGACATAATACATAATGTGACAGAACAAGTAAAGTCTGTCTATTACCAGTGTGAATAGACCCGTTTTGTTGGAATCCATCCTGGTGGAATGAATAGCCTCTGTTATGTTTATTGATTACACCCTCACCATTGAGGCAGAGGTGGCTGGAGCTGCCCAGAAAAATAGTCAGATGCCATTGTGCGCCTTTCATTTTGGCAAGGCCAGATAATCAGTCAGAAATTCACTTGTAAACTCTAAACAAAATGTTCAATATTCTCACATCCTACAAGAAGAAAATCAAGCAGAAAAAGAAATGTCTTAAGTAACTCATATCTGAGCAATTTTCACTATCTCTGCAGCTGCCATCCTAGCCCACCACACCACCGACCTTTCCCCAAGAGCCGCTACCTGGCCACTGGCCTCCACTTTCCTCCTACACAGTCAATATAATTTTAAAAACTCTATCTGTTCCTGGCACTGTCCCACCCTCCAATGTCAAACCCTCTAATGACTGGCAATTGTACTTCAAATAAACTCCAGACTCTCTGGTGGTCGTACTAGACCTGGGATGGTCTAGCCTTGCCCATTCCTCTGACCTCCTCCCATTCTGTGGGAATCACCACAGGGCAGCTGCATAGACTTCTTCTGCTCCCAGTGACGTCAAAC